>NW_026706255.1:0-238153 GCF_029867415.1 Vicia villosa
TATTATAGATTAAATATTGTTAAAACAATATATTTATCATAAAGAAATAATTTCTAAATTTCTTGTGGTTAGTTTTTTAAGGTTTTACTATTAATATTATTTAAAATAATAAATAAAAAATCATATTTATGGATATCTGCATGAATCATGGGGATCCGTGGGGACACGTGGGGATCCGCGGGGACGGGATGGGGGACAGAATCCCCCGTAGCGGGGATCCGAATCCCCGCGAGGACGGGGATGGGGGACAAAATCCCCGTAGCGGAGATCCGAAGCGGGGATGGGAAATATATCTGAGGGCGGGGATTGTGATGGGAATGTATCCCCGCCCCCAGCCGTGTCCCATTTACATCCCTAATCACAACTTCTCATATCCATTTTTATTCTTTCAATTAAAAAATCTCATATCTCTACCATATTATTTATTTAAATAGGATTCTCTTTCTCTTCCACTCCCTTAATCTGCATTCTCCACTCCCTCAATCTTCATTCTCCAACGTGTTTGTGCAGTCTCCACTCCCTTAATCTTCATTCTCCATTCCCTCAATCTTCATTCTTCAACGTGTTTGTGCAGTCTCCACTCCCTCAATCTTCATTCTCCAATGTGTCTGTGTAGGTTACATTTTTAGTTTCCCTGTGTCCAGTATAATAAAGTAAAGTTTTTGTAACAAGTCTAAAGATTGACTTCAATGGCGCGACCGATTGAATAGCATCACGTTTTGAGGAAGATTGTTGTTCGTTGTAAGCATATGTGGACTGTGACAAGTTCCTCCAACAAACTAGACTTGGAGCTCATTTTGCTTGATTCAAAGGTACAAAGGTATAAAGTTTAGGATTTTTTGTTGTTAATATATCATGTTGTTGGATGTTTAAATTCTGGATAATTAATCCGTTCTAATTTTACACGTTTAATTTTTTATTTCCCAGCTGGATATGATTCAAGTTATTGTCCCACCGCATTTGGTGTCAAAATAATTGGTTGCTATTGGAAGTTCATACATCATACAGGATTCAAAGGTCTCAAATAATGATTTCTGATTCAAATCAAGTACTCATGGTTTCAAGTTGGTCTTTTGTGGTTCAACTTATAGTAGGAAAACAAAGGATTGGACACCCCTCTAATTTTTTAGTTGGTAGTTTATTCATATATTTATATTAACACTGAATCCCAAATATACATGAACGATCCTTAAAATGCTAATCCCAAATATGTATTTAATGGGTGTATGGATTTTGAAATTTTTATTTTTATCAGATTTTAATTCTGAAATTTTTATTTTTTATTTCTCTTTATTAAGTGTATCTTTTTTAACCTTTTATATTGCAATATCGGTGCTACTTTTAGTATTTTTAATTATATCTATTTAATATTTATTTATTTATTTATTCCAAAATCAAATCATGAATTGACCTTATTAAAAAATGACAATAGATAAAAGAACATGAGACAAATATGATATAAAAATAGATTAGTTTTTCATGAAAAGGATAAATTTATCATTCTTTTTAAATTTTTACAATTATTTATTATCATTTTATTTAGTTAGTACACAAAGTTTTATCACCACATCTAAAGTATATTTTGCCTCTTTAAAAAAACATAAAAAATAATTTATTTAAGTTTTTCTTTTTAAAAATATATATAATATATTAACTGTAATTAAAAAATATTTCTAAAATATAATAAATGATATTGAAATTTTAATTTACTAAAAAATGTTAATATTTTTTTATGATAAAACGTTAACAGTTATACTAAAAAAATATTATAATATTAGAAATTGATAAAAGAACATGTGGTAAAATTTTAAATAAATTCGCTCATCTAATCATTATATATGTCTTTTATTAAATAAAACACTTTATTTCTATTAAATTATATAATTTTTAAAAAAATAAAATAAAATAGACTTGAAAAGTATTAGCTTTTTTAATGATAAAATTTAACATTTATATTAAAAAATATAAATATTTGTTTTAGAAAAATATCACATACGTAATGTAAAATCATATATGATATTATAATCTAATACAAAAAAAAAATAACTTAACCTATAAATAACAAATATTTAATTTTTAAATTTAATTATATATAAATAAAAAATATTTTTAAAGAATTCATCTTCATTTTTTTAAAAGTAAGAATTCATCTTAATAGAGGAATTATTATCATTATAAATGTCATATGAAATTGTATTTCATATGAATACTTATTATTTATACATTGGTACAAATTTGTAAATTTACAATAATAAATATAAGGAAATTTTGTAATCACTTATATAAAAAATAATTCAATCTATTAAGTATAATTTCTCTTATAATTTTCAAGATAAATAAATATCTTATACTTAATAAAAAATTATTATGACATGATACAAGAAAAAAATTAAATTGAGTTGAAAAAATATTAGCTTGTTTATAATAAAATGTGAACATTTTATACTAAAAATAAATAAATATTTGTTTTAATGAAAAAACATAAGACAATTATGATTGGTGAATACACAAATTTCTTATGAAAACACAAATTTCTTATGAAAACACAAATTTATTATGAAAATACAAATTTGTTATTCTTTTTAAATTATACAACTATCACAACTTTATAATTATTAAAAAGAGAATTTTTTTTTTAAAATTCAGTTTGTATAATATTTTATACAAAAGTATTAGCATTTAGATTAAAAAATTGTTATAATATGTCTTTTTATATATGAATTTCAATATAGAATATTGATTTGAAAAACTACGGTCATACTTGCATTGATTAATTCAAGAGTGATGCTATTCATAGTGAAAAAATGTATCGCGAATGTTTCACTAATGCATATAAGTCGTTAGATTAATATATTAAAATACATGGGGCAGTTGAGAATGGAGGGATGCTATAACAAGAACTTTTTGTGTTGTAGTTTAGAATTTATTAGATTACACGCCGCAGTTGGGGAATGGAGGGATTTGGAAACTGTTACCTTTTATGCTATCGTAATGCTACCGAGATGAATCATTTCGTGAGAATTAGCATTTTCCTTAGTTCAATGATCATTGATCTTCCTTAATCAATTTTCTCTTCTTTTTCAATTTTTATTTTAATCCTTAAATTTAATTAATCGTAATAAATGTATAATTAATTTAAATTTATAAATATGATATAATAAGAAGGTTTTAAAATTGAAATTTAACGAGAAGCTGTCATACATTATAGGCTATAAAAAAATTGAAATTTGACGGGGAGCTGTAATACATTTTAGGTTTGGAAAATGGGCTAATATCTAAAATATGTTTGATAAATTTTTAGAATTAACTCATCTGTATTGAACCAAGATTTGTTAACTCATCTGGATTCACGGGTATATGTGAACGTATCTATGAGATACAACTGTAGATGGTTCATTTTAATGTCCATCTTGTAAATCTTTCTTGCTGATGTTTTATATAATTGAATTACATAATTGAATGTACAGTTTATTATAAGTACAGATCAATGCTTAAAAGCTGGGGATATTATTAGCCTATGTTAAGTTGGTGTATATTATTAGTCTGTGTTTGTGACTATGTGAATGTTGTCCAATTGAAGAATGACTTCAAACTTTATAAATAATGATTTGATAGACGTGTAATGTAAATCTAGACGAGATATGTGCGATAGCACGGGTATCTTACTAGTTGTACTTAAAAAAGCAACCAATAATTGACAAAAATCAATGCCTGTACAAACAATCGAGAATTAACAAGATTATTAAAATTAGAAGTAAAGTGTTATAACATTGGATAATTAAGAGAAAGTAAGAATAATGAAAATAAGAAATCATCTACTTATATTGTGAGATGTTTTAACATTTATGTTCATCTTGTCATCTCTCTTACCAATGGCCAATTTTTTTTAAAAAAAATGCATTTTATTTGCTTTATTGTTTGCAGGTACAAAATAACGTAATTAAAATTTATCAATTACTAACATAAATTTGAAAAGAAAAATAAAAATCATAAAGAAATGAAAAAAACTAAAAAAGTGAGGGAGACAAATTTACCACTACTCAAAATATGGATTATTTATAAATTGGACAAGTGGAAAACCCTTAAAAATAAGAGAAATTGGATAAGTAGGTAAATTAGGTATTCAAGGGAACCCATTTTATCTTTAGGTTTTAAATTATCCATTGTCAGTTGTAAAAAAAGTTATTTGAAAAATTGTTAGTTTTAAAAGAAAATATATTAATAAAAGGGTTTGGCCTATTAAAAAGAGACCTCATATGAAATCATTGGCCAAAAATAATTTTAACACCAAAACCAAATATAAATAGTTTAACATCAAAAATCAATGGAAAAAAGAAAGGGAGGTCTCATATGAAATCATTGGCCAAAAACGTAGGAATTTCGATAAAATATTTAAAAAAAGTTTGAAGAGGCTTGATCTCTAGTATCCTTTGAGCAGCAGGATTTTCTAATTTAAACTTGCTAGGGGTCTTCGTCTGAATAGCTGAAGTCGAAGGTTTGGCCTTATTTTTGGGGGAAGGCTTTAATTGAGGGGGAGATAAGTCCTCAAATCAGATGTGTCATACCCCAAAATTTACCCGGTGTAATTCCAATTTTAATTTATTAAGGGTGTTAAAAATTAAGAGCCATGGGGTTTAATACACCTATTATTAAACTCGCTCTCTTATAAAATGCCCGTATAAATTGGTGAAGGTGTGAACATCAAATATTTGAGGTCCAATTTATTTTGGCCCATGTGTTTCTAGTCATTTACTCATTTTTATTACAAATTTTTCATTCTTCTATTAAATAATATTACTATTATTAATAACTATTTGGATTATTATTGATAGAATTATTATATAATTTTGTTTCTAAAAGAATAGGAGTTCAATTATATTAAGACTAATCATTCTTATTAGGGTTTTATTAATTTTAATTATTAATATTATTAGTTGATTAGTTTGTTTTTTACTGAATAACTAATTAATTGAAGCTTTTTGGTTTTTTGTTGTTGTCGTGTTGTTGGGCCAGATGGAGTCAATGGGCCTTATGGGTCATCAGGGGTCGGACCGGGTCAAACCCAACCCGGTTCCTATTCACCTTCTCTCCCAAAAGAAACCCTAGACTTGCGCCTCCAGCCAACGGCGCCGCCCACCTTCTCTGCACCACACAAACCCTAAATCCAAATTATCCAGGCCCAAGATTCAATCAAATCTTCAAACTCAATCAAATCTCAGAAAACGAAATCAAACAATAACGTAAATCAAATCTTAACAAATTGAATCAAATAATTTTATTTAATCAAACAATGATTTACAATTTACAACAAAAATCAAATCCGGACTAAATATTGAATCAAAATCAAAACCTAAATAATCTAATCTAACTATTCCTAAATTAAAATCTAACCTAGCCTATAAAGCAAAAAGAAGTAAACAGAAGAGGGGGTCGGAGGAATTTGCAAATAAAACCCTGAAAGGATCTTGTGCCGCCGCGAACGCCACAAGCCCTAAGAGCCTCGTTTTCGTCTTGACCTGCAAAACACACACACAGAGGGAGAGATTAGAGAAGGAGTGGAGCTTACACGTTCCAGAAATTCAAGAAATCAAGGTAACTAACTCTTGAACTCAGCTTAGGTTTCATCGATTGTATGTTTGTATGTTGTGTGTTTGTGAATCCGGGTCGATTTGGGGGTTAGGGTTTTGTTTTTATGTTGTTTTCTGGGTTTTGACATGAAGATGGTGATGGGGAAGATGAAGATCTTAAGGATCTTCATCTGGGTTTACGCTTCTGGGGAGTCTGGGTTTATGGGGTTCGAAGGTTCGAGTTCTCCGGTTGAATATCAACCGGGAACTGGGTTTCTTATGGTGGTCTGAGGGTGGTTTACGGCGGAGGGGTGGGTTGTTTGCGGTGGGATTCATAGTATTGTTGGGGTTTGGTTGAAGAACGAAGAACAAGAGAGAGAGGGTCTGAGTTAGAGAGAGAAAGGGAAGAGAATAATGAGAGAAGGGTTTGCGTGGTCTCTTTGATAATTATCCCTGGGCATCCCGATCGTCGCCATTTGTCCTCTCATGGACACTTGGCAAGCATCACTGAACATGATTCAATGTGTGCTTCCTAACCATGCGCCCCCAGGTTCATACACGTTCAGACCTTTAGATAGCCACGTATAAGATCCAACGTCTCTGATCTTGAGCGTACACCCTAAGCTATACGTCTTCACCACACGTGATCAACTGGACCTCTATCTTGATGGGCCTGGTTCATGACTATCCACACCCCCAGGTTTTGCTACTAAGAACAAAATACACCCCCCTACGAAAATAACAAAATTAATAACTTAATCTTGTAAATTGTTAATTACTTAAATGATTGTTTTTTTGTATAATTTAATTTTCTCCTCGAACCGACTAAATCTATTAGTCGCAGTAGACGAGAAATAATTTGGATCAATTTAATCAATTTAATAATTCTAAATCAATTCTCTCCTCGACCCGACTAAAGCTATTAGTCGCTTTAGACGAGAGATGAAAAATACTTAAAATTAAAATACATTTTAATTTGCTGCCCGCGACGATCAATCTATCGATCTGAGTAACCAGCAATGCCCTCAATCCGTTAGCTATACTGACCAAATCTATTGGTCACCGCATCTAACGGTGCCATATCAGGGTTGTATGCCAAACCTCAAAACACTTTCATCTTTCAAAACAAATTTCAAAACTACGACAGGCCACTCAAAAAACCTTTAAACAATTACAAACAACCTCATACTAATTCAAAGGCGTACAACCCTGTGCCCGAACTACGTTGACTCTGATCCTCCATAAGGAGGTACGTAGGCACTTGGTAACAAGGCGAGTCTCCCCCCTTAAAATTTCAATTCATTTTAAATCTTATTTTTTACCCTTTTCAATTCATTAGCTATAAACCTCATAACTGTTGCCATAAACCTTATCTTTACAATGTTAGCCTTTAGGAAAGGGGTTAGGGTGCCTAACACCTTCCCTCAACCTGATTATAATAACTTACCCTGAATCTCATATCTGCGTAGGGTTTCCTATTCGCCCTTCAGAATAGGTGGCGACACTAAACCTTCAATTTTAAGGCAGGTTGCAACAGCCGGCGACTCTGCTAGGGACAACACTATAGGTTAATTATTATGCTCCTAAGGTTTGAGAGGGTTTAGGTTTGTGGTTTATGGTTTAGGTTTTGGCGCATTTTAGGGTTTGGCAAACTTGCCACTTTTAGGGTTTGGGGGAAGGTTTATCTTTTAATAATAAAATTTTTAATTATTTATTTATTTATTTATTTTTATTAAATGTTTATTTGCCATATTTGCATTAAATGTTTAATTGTTATATAATTTGCACTGTTGGGTTATATATTACTGCTGTTAAGCCTAAGCGTGGGAATTATAATAATGACCAGAGGGGAACTACATCGCCTACGAGTCTTATTATAATTCCACTTAGAGTGAGTTAAATATTCGGAAAGGTCTGATACGAGGCTCGACCTTGTTGAGGGCTGGACTGGGTATTTAGCTGATCTCTCTGGGAACCAACCCCTAAAATTCGAACCTCATGGACCAATGAGTTGTTCTAAAATCCAAAGATACAAAAAGTCTCGGCGGCTACGAATGATCCCATGAGACCTTCTAGAACATTCCCATGGGAAGGGTAGGCTCCCGAGCCGTCACGTCGAACCTATGAACTTAGGGCCTATGTGATTATATGCTGAATATGTGCTTATTATTATTATAATATTGTGTTTTTTGTATAATTATTTGCATGCATCATACATCATATGCATATTTTTTTTATCATGTCTTATCCACAGGTGAAAAAAAAAGAAAAAAAAAAGAAGAATAAAAAAATAATAATAATTCTTTTTGGTGAAAATTCAGGAAAAATGAATGCTAAGAAGCCTATTGTCCACCTCACCGTCTCAGTGCCTGACATCAAGAAATTGAGAAATATTAGAGATAAAATGTCATCAACTTCTTTGAACAGGTTTTAGGGCCGTTATAGGGATATTTTGGATTTGCTCAAGGTTAAGGTTCAAGAAGAAGCAATCACCGCATTGATCCAGTTTTATGATTCGCCGCTTAGATGTTTCACTTTTCAGGATTTTCAGTTGGCTCCTACTTTGGAGGAGATGGATGCTATGCTTGGGTTTTCAAGGGTTAAAAAAGTATTTTATACAGGTGCTGGAAAAATGGTTGAGATGTCTGATTTGGCCAAAGCTTTGGAAGTGCCCGTTGCGGATTTAGAAGCTAATCACAAAACTGATGGAAGAATACAAGGAATTAAAAGAACTTATTTAGAAGCTTAAGCTATGTCTTATGCTCAAAAGAAACAATGGGACATTTGTGGACATTTTTTAGCTCTTTTAATTTTTGGTGTTGTTTTATTGCCTAATAAGGCGGAGTATGTTGATGATGCTGCTATTCATGTCTTCACCTCCTTCAGAAAATCAAATGAGGATCCAACTCCTACTATTCTTGCTAATATTTATTATACTATCCATGATCGATATGAAAAGAAAAGGGGAGCGATATCTTGTTGTCTTTATTTATTGTACTCTTGGTTGACTTCTCATCTTTACAAGGCTAGCTATTTAATCAAAGATTTGACTAGGCATGAATGGTCTCAAAAGCTAAGAGCTCTCAATGCGGATTCTATCTTTTGGTTTGCAAGGAAATTAAATTCTGAAAGAATTATTTATAAATGTGGAGAATTTAATAATGTGCCTTTAATGGGAACTTTGGGTTGTATTAATTATAATCACGTGCTTGCATTGCGCCAATTGGGTCATTCTATGGATTGTGAGCCTTCCGATCAACAAGTGGAAGGATTGATTTTGCATGACAATGGGAAAGGAGATCCAAGAACATTAAAGAAAATAATTCAAGCTTGGAAGCATGTTCAGACAAAGAACTATGGGCCGAAGAATATTGTTGCTAAGGAACCTTACACCTAGATGGGTTCAAGAGAGAGTTGGAAAGATTTTGCTACCTTTTGTTGTGGATCCCGCGTACAAGCCCGATTCTCCTAATCCTAATTCTCTATCCATCGAAGAGATATAAGGAATCAAGGCTGCCCTAGAGGCGTCCCGTAAGGAAAAGGAAAAATTAGAGCTTGACATACATCGACTTTCCAACGAAAAAAGCCAACTATGCTTCGATCTTAAGGAGAAGAGCCAAGAGCTTCAAGCCGCTAAGGAAGAGAATGATAGACAAAGGAATAAAAGAAAGCATGCAACCGAAGGAGTACTAAGTGCCAACTTTGATTTAATTGCACATAATGAAAGGTTGGAACAAGCAAATATAGAAATTGCAAGGTGGAGGAGGCGTTATGAAAAGGCTTCCCATGACAAAGCAGAATCCGAGAAAAATCTAGAAGCTGTGGTCTTTGAATTAACGGATAGGACTAAAGATCAAGAGGTGGAAATAAGAAATCTCAAATTTGATCTTCAAGAAGCCCGCAATTCTGGACAAGAAGAACGCACAAGGAGATTGACTGCTGAAGAAGCACTTTTACAACGCACCGATGAGAATCACAGAGCACTTCAGGCTATGGCCTTGCTTAGGCAATTACTTATAAGGCAAAAGGAGATGTGTGAGGCTGCAAGGGATGAAGGGGATTATTGGAAAAGACAATACACAATTGTTTCTACGCATATGAGCATGTGAGCATGGTTCCCAAGATGCTTGAAGAATATGAAAAATGTCGTGAAAATTATGACAAGTTGGTCTATTTGTGCAATGATTTAATCCTGGACATTCCAAAGAGTTTGGCAAAGGCGGAATCATCTCCTATTATCCTTCCGAAAGAAGTCAAGGAGTTCATGGAGCTTTGTAGAGACATGGTGGACAAATTCAAGGAGGACATTCATAGGCGTTCTTAGATATTTATTAGTTTTTTACTTTAAATTTAAAAGTCTTATTTCTATTGATGTTTAATTCTTTTCACAAAGTTGAACAATTTTAATTTGTACTCTCTTTAAAGTATTTTAAATTAATAAAGTGTGTTTATTTCCGCATTATTCAATTTTTTTTGCAATTTTTCACCAAAAAGGATTATTCAAAAAAAGAGGTTCTTAAAAAAAAAAAACAGAAAAAAAAGCAAAAATAATATATATAAATATATATATATATATATATATATATATATATATATATATATGTAGACATACATGCCTATATAAATATATATAAATATATTATAATAACAATGTGGATAAGACATGGGCATAGCATTTGCATATCATTCATAGCACGCATATCATTGCATTTCTTTTCAAAATATTAAAGGGAAAACTGTCTTCATCTCCAGTCACGCCATTGCAACCCGATCACTCATCCAGACAAGAGCTCAGAAGAAGAAAGCAATGGAACAACTAGAGCAGAATCAAGCCGCCCTTCGCGAGGAAATGACCCAATTGAAAGGCACTGTTGAGGACCTCAAGGGAGGAATGAACCAAATGCTGAGCTTCATGAAAGAACTCAAGGATAAGCAAGACAAAGCTAAGGAGGTTCAGGATCAGTATGAAGAGGTGCCAAATGATGGCAACCCATTGTTAGGATATGTTCGAGGCCATGACCCTCACAAAACGAATGCTCACTCCTCTAAAAGGGTCGTCACAACCCATGAGGAAGGAGAAGCCTCTCAAGAAGGATTTATGAAGGATAGAAAAACACTTAGAAAGGGGGGGGGGGTTTGAATAAGTGTAGCTTTAGAAACTTGACAGATAAAAATAAATTGCACAGTTATTTTTATCCTGGTTCGTTGTTAACTAAACTACTCCAGTCCACCCCCGCAGAGATGATTTACCTCAACTGAGGATTTAATCCACTAATCGCACGGATTACAATGGTTTTCCACTTAGTCCGCAACTAAGTCTTCTAGAGTATCCTGATCACAACCTGATCACTCCAGGAACAACTGCTTAGACACAAGCTAAGACTTTCTTAGAGTATCCTGACCACCACGTGATCACTCTAAATTACAACTGCTTAGACACAAGCTAAGACTTCCTAGAGTATTCTGATCAACACGATCACTCTAGTTACTTACAACTTAATGTAATCTTTCTAAGAGTATTACAATGCTTCTTAAAAGCTATAATCACAAACTGTGATATTTCTCTTAACGTTTAAGCTTAATCTCACTAATATATTACAACAGCAATGTAGTGAGCTTTGTTGAAGATGAAGATTCTGAGTTTTGATTTGAACAGAGTTTCAGCAAGTTGATATGAGTTGTTTTGGTGCAGAATCGTTGTTCAGAATTGTTAACCTTGCTTCTCATCAGAACTTCATATATATAGGCGTTTGAGAAGATGACCGTTGAGTGCATTTAATGCTTTGCGTGTTCCGTACAGCATCGCATTTAATGTTATACGCTTTTGTCAACTACCTCGAGCCTTGTTCACGCTGTGTCTACTGACGTAGCCTTTAGTAGCTTTTAACGTTCCTTTTGTCAGTCAGCGTAGCCTGCCACTTGTACTTTCTTCTGATCTGATGTTTGTGAATACAACGTTTGAATATCATCAGAGTCAAACAGCTTGGTGCATAGCATCTTCTGATCTTCTGACCTTGAAGTGCTTCTGAGCGTGATACCATCAGAACTTCAGTGCTTCTGATCTCATGTTCTTCTGATGCTTCCATAGATCCATGTTCTGATTCTGCTTCGACCATCTTCTGATGTCTTGCCAGACCATGTTCTGATGTTGCATGCTGAACCTTCTGAGTCAAAGCTTCTGAGCGCTGAATTATGCATACTCTTTATATATTTCCTGAAAAGGAAATTGCATTGGATTAGAGTACCATATTATCTTAAGCAAAATTCATATTATTGTTATCATCAAAACTAAGATAATTGATCAGAACAAATCTTGTTCTAACAATCTCCCCCTTTTTGATGATGACAAAAACATATATAAATGATATGAATTTGCGATCAGAAAGAACAGACGGCAAAAGACAAATTACACAGCTATAGCATAAGCATGTGAATATGTCTCCCCCTGAGATTAACAATCTCCCCCTGAGATAAATAATCTCCCCCTGAAATAAATACTCGAAGAACTTTAATAAAAGACTTCCCTGATTATTTCGGTAGAGACGATCACATAAGCTTCTGTCTTCAGAGAATTCATAGCTTCTGACTTCTGCTTCCATTGGACAGCTTCAGAACTTGAATTTCTTTAGATCCCTAGAACACTCACAGCTTCTGATTCCTGCTTCCATTCAGGACAGCTTCAGAACTTGAATTTCTTTGATCTTCAGAACATTCCCAGCTTCTGATTCCTGCTTCCATCTAGGACAGCTTCAGAACTTGAATTTCTTTGATCTTCAGAACATTCACAGCTTCTGATTTCTGCTTCCATTTAGGACAGCTTCAGAACTTGAGTTTTCTGGATCTTTAGAACATTCACAGCTTCTGATTTCTGCTTCCCTCGGATAGCTTCAGAGCTTTGAATTTCTTCCAACATCACTTCATGCTAGATTTGTATCAGAACATTGTTGAATGTACCAGAGCATCATCAGAGCATCTCTACATCCTGAAATGTTACAGAACAAAAACTAAACGACAAAAGTCAACATGAACGAGTCAGAACATAAAATGTATCAGAGCAAATAGAATTTTGTCAAAGCAAATAGACAAATTTTAGATCAAATTCTATTCTCAGTGCTTCTGATTCTGAAGCTTGACAGCACTCAGCTTGCTTCAGTTTCCATAAGCTTATTCTTTTTACAGAATAACGCTTCTTATGGTTTTGCTTCTTGTGTTTGCTTTGAAGATTTTCTTCACTTCTTTATACCTGCAACACACTTAAACCATATAGAACTTGCAGTTCTTGTTAGTGAATGTGTGGGAGCTTTACCCAGCAACTGATCAAATCATTTATCATTTATCTTCTCCCCCTTTTTGTCATAACATCAAAAAGAATATTCCAAAAGATTCAGATGTATAAAACGACAAATAAAATCACTGGAATGTAAAAACAAAGAAACTTTTCATTGATAATCAAAAGATATTACAAAGGTTCTTATGTTTAACAAGATGGGAGAGAGATTTTGACAAAAAATAAGATACGCACAGTTACCTATGGTCGGCGTCCCTTCAACTGCACGCGCGCTTATCCATGAACAGTAAAGACAGGTTTACCATCCGAGATAAAACGTTACAGCTGTTTTGCTTTAAAAGAGGTTCTGAATCAACTTAGACAATGAAACGTTAGTAATAACCGAATCATAATTTCTAAAAGATTTCAATCAGAACTTCTGATTAAAAAAAAATCCACTTTCATTTCAGAAGATACTCATACATAAGAACTTCTCATCTTCTCATTCTGGGCATAAATCCATACTGATGTTCTTCAGAATGAACTTAAACCTATCTTCAGCCAGGGGTTTTGTAAAAATATCAGCCCATTGATGGTCTGTATCAACAAAGTTTAAAGAAATAACGCCCTTCTGAACATAGTCCCTTATGAAATGATGTTTAATCTCGATATGTTTAGCTTTTGAATGAAGAATAGGATTCTTAGATAAACATATGGCAGAAGTATTGTCACAGAATATAGGAATGTTACTCTCAAATATCTGATAATCTTCCAGCTGACTCTTCATCCAGAGCATCTGTGTACTGCAACCAGCAGCAGCGACATATTCTGCTTCTGTCGTTGATAGAGCAATAGTTGCTTGCTTCTTGCTATACCAGGAGATCAAATGACTTCCAAGAAATTGGCAACTTCCTGAAGTACTTTTTCTTTCAATTCTGTCTCCAGCATAGTCAGCATCGCAGAATCCTACTAAGTTGTATTCTTTAGATTTTCTGTAAACTAAGCCAACATTAGTAGTACCTTTCAGATACCTTAGAATTCTCTTAACAGCAGTTAAATGAGATTCTCTAGGATCTGATTGGAATCTAGCACACAAACAAACACTGAACAGAATGTCAGGTCTAGAAGCAGTCAGATATAGAAGAGATCCAATCATACCTCTGTATAACTTCTGATCTACCTTCTTACTTACCTCATCCTTACCTAGGATGCATGTTGGATGCATAGGAGTTTTGGCTTCTTTGCAGTCTAGAAGATTAAACTTCTTCAGAAGTTCCTTCACATACTTGGTTTGGTGAACATACGTTCCTTCTGATGTTTGATTTATTTGTATTCCAAGGAAATACTTGAGTTCTCCCATCATGCTCATTTCAAACTCAGCCTGCATAGACTCAGCAAACTCCTTTCCAAGTGTAGCATTAGATGTTCCAAAAATAATATCATCTACATATATTTGACAAATTAAAATATCCCTTTTAAAGGTTTTACAAAAGAGAGTAGTGTCCACTTTTCCTCTAGTGAAACCATTATCCAGAAGGAAAGAACTTAAGCGTTCATACCAAGCTCTGGGAGCCTGTTTCAATCCATACAATGATTTCTTAAGTTTAAAAACATGATTAGGAGACATAGAGTCTTCAAAACCAGGAGGTTGATGGACATAAACTTCTTCATCTATATAACCATTTAAGAAGGCACTCTTAACATCCATCTGATAGAGAGTGATGTTATGTTGAGTGGCAAATGAAATTAATAGACGAATAGATTCTAACCTGGCCACTGGTGCAAAGGTTTCTGTATAGTCAATCCCTTCTTGCTGACTATAACCCTGAGCCACCAGTCTGGCTTTGTTCCTTACCACTTCACCTTTCTCACTGAGCTTGTTTCTGAAGACCCACTTTGTACCAATTATATTGAATCCATCTAGTCGAGGAACAAGATCCCAAACATCATTCCTTGTAAACTGATTCAGTTCTTCTTGCATAGCAATTATCCAGTCTGGATCTTCTAGAGCATGATCAACAGAAGTTGGCTCGATCAAAGATACAAGACCTAATTGAAAATCTGCATTGTTCTTAAGGAATGCTCTTGTTCTGATTGGATCATCCTTCTTTCCAAGAATGACATCTTCTGAATGACCAGAGATGAGTCTGGATGATCTTCTGACAGACGGTTCTTCAGAAATGCTTAGATCCTCCAGAGAAGCTGATACTTGATCTTCAGATTCTTTGCTTCTGAGAAGCTCTGCTTCTGATGCGTTGCTTCTTGGCTCAGCAACTTCTGATATATCAATATCACAATCTGCAAAATTATCAAACTGCTTTGGTTTTTCAGAACCAAGCTTATCATCAAACCTGATATTGATTGATTCTTCTACAATCAATGTTTCAGTATTGTATACTCTGTAGCCTTTTGAGCGTTCAGAATATCCAAGAAGGAAACATTTTTGTGCTTTGGAATCAAACTTACCAAGATGATCTTTAGTGTTCAGAATAAAGCATACACATCCAAAAGGATGGAAATATGAAATGTTGGGCTTTCTATTCTTCCACAATTCATAAGGAGTCTTATTTAGAATAGGTCTGATAGAGATTCTATTCTGAATATAGCATGCAGTGTTTATAGCTTCTGCCCAGAAATGCTTAGCCATATTGGTTTCATTGATCATGGTTCTGGCCATTTCTTGCAGAGTCCTATTTTTTCGTTCTACAACTCCATTTTGCTGTGGAGTTCTAGGACAAGAGAAATCATGGGCAATACCATTTTCTTTGAAGAACTCTTCAAAGGATCTATTCTCAAATTCACCACCATGATCACTTCTAACCTTTATGATTTTACACTCTTTTTCAGATTGAATCTGAATGCAGAAATCAAAGAACACTGAATGAGTCTCATCCTTGTGTTTCAAGAATTTTACCCATGTCCAGCGGCTATAATCATCAACGATGACTAATCCATATTTCTTCCCTCTGACAGATGCTGTTTTGACAGGGCCAAACAGATCAATGTGCAAGAGTTCTAATGGCCTTGAGGTAGAAACAACATTCTTGGACTTGAATGCAGGTTTGGAGAACTTGCCCTTCTGACATGCTTCACAAAGAGCATCTGATTTGAATTTCAGATTAGGGAGTCCTCTGACCAGATCCAGTTTGTTAATCTGAGAGATCTTTCTCAAACTAGCATGACCTAATCTTCTGTGCCAGACCCACTGCTCTTCAGAAACAGACATAAGACAAGTCACCTTCTGACTCATAAGATCTTGCAGATCTGTCTTATAAATGTTGTTCTTCCTCTTGCCAGTAAATAGGATTGAGCCATCCTTCTGATTTACAGCCTTGCAAGACTTTTGATTAAAGACTATATCATAACCATTGTCACTCAATTGACTGATAGATAAGAGGTTATGTGTTAATCCTTCTACAAGAAGTACATTTGAAATGGAAGGAGAGTTACCAGACTTTATAGTTCCAGAGCCAATTATCTTGCCCTTCTGATCTCCTCCAAACTTGACTTCTCCTCCAGACTTAAGCACCAGGTCTTGGAACATAGACCTTCTTCCTGTCATGCGTCGTGAGCATCCAGAGTCCAGGTACCATGACATGTTGTGCTTTGTCCTTTTTGCAGCCAAGGATATCTGCAATAGGAATGATCTTATCCTTAGGTACCCACATTTTCTTGGGTCCTTTTTTGTTAGATTTTCTCAAGTTCTGATTGAACTTGGGTTTAACATTGTAAGCAATAGGAGAAATAGCATGATAATTCTTAATGTGAGTTTCATGATATTTCCTAGGTTGTGTCACATGCTTCTTAGTGTGTGTGACAGTGTTAAACTTCTGTGCATGTGATGTGTGCCTAATATCATGTGAGTGGCCATACTTGAACTCATCATACAATGGCTTGTATGTGATTTTCATCTTATCAACAGGTTCAAGTTTGTATGGGGTTTCACCCTCATAACCAATGCCTACTCTATTATTTCCAGACACAGCATATATCATAGAAGCAAGTTGACTTCTGCCTATGCTTCTTGATAAAAAATTTCTGAATCTCAAGTCATATTCTTTTAGAATATGATTCATGCTAGGAATGGCCTTTTCTGTTTCAGAAGGAGATCCACTGTTTTTGGATAAATTTAAAACTTTTTCCTTCAGTTCAGAATTTTCCAATTCCAGCTTCTTAGTTTCAAATTCAAATTGCTTCTTCAGCTTTTTGTATTTGATACTAAGATGGACTTTGAGTTCCAGAAGTTCTGTTAGACTGGAAACTAACTCTTTTCTAGATAGTTCAGAAAATACCTCTTCAGAATCTGATTCTGATGTAGATTCTGATCCGTCATCTTCTGTTGCCATCAGCGCACAGTTAGCCTGCTCATCTTCAGAGTCTGAATCATCTTCTGATTCATCCCAGGTTGCCATAAGACCTTTCTTCTTATGAAACTTCTTTTTGGGATTTTCCTTCTGACGTTTCGGACACTCATTCTTGTAATGTCCAGGCTCATTGCACTCATAGCAGACAGCCTTCTTCTTGTCAGATCTTCTGTCATCAGAAGATTCTCCACGTTCAAATTTCTTTGAACTTCTGACGCCTCTGAACTTCCTATGCTTGTTCTTCCAGAGTTGATTTAGCCTTCTGGAGATCAAGGACAGTTCATCTTCTTCTTCAGATTCTGATTCTTCAGGATCTTCTTCTCTAGCCTGAAAAACGTTAGTGCATTTTTTGATATTTGATTTTAATGCAATAGACTTACCTTTCTTCTGAGGCTCATTTGCGTCCAGCTCAATTTCATGGCTTCTCAAGGCACTGATAAGCTCTTCCAAAGAGACTTCATTCAGATTCTTTGCAATCTTGAATGCAGTCACCATTGGACCCCATCTTCTGGGCAAACTTCTGATGATCTTCTTTACATGATCAGCCTTGGTGTAGCCTTTGTCAAGAACTCTCAATCCAGCAGTCAAAGTTTGAAATCTTGAAAACATCTTTTCAATGTCTTCATCATCCTCCATCTTGAAGGCTTCATACTTCTGGATTAATGCAAGAGCTTTGGTCTCCTTGACTTGAGCATTTCCTTCATGAGTCATTTTCAAGGACTCATATATGTCATATGCCGTTTCCCTGTTAGATATCTTCTCATACTCAGCATGAGAGATAGCATTCAGCAAAACAGTTCTGCATTTATGATGATTCCTGAAAAGCTTTTTCTGATCATCATTCATTTCTTGCCTTGTCAGCTTTACGCCTCTGGCATTTACTGGATGTTTGTAACCATCCATCAGAAGATCCCATAGATCACCATCTAGACCAAGAAAGTAACTTTCCAGTTTATCTTTCCAGTATTCAAAGTTTTCACCATCAAATACTGGTGGTCTAGTATAACCATTGTTACCGTTATGTTGCTCAGCAGAGCCAGATGTAGATGGAGTTGGATTTGCTTGAGATTCACCAGCCATCTTTTAACTGAAGCGTTTTTCTCTTCCTGAATCTTTTCTAAAACACGGTTAAGTGCTTGCACCTTAGAACCGGCGCTCTGATACCAATTGAAGGATAGAAAAACACTTAGAAAGGGGGGGGGTTTGAATAAGTGTAGCTTTAGAAACTTGACAGATAAAAATAAATTGCACAGTTATTTTTATCCTGGTTCGTTGTTAACTAAACTACTCCAGTCCACCCCCGCAGAGATGATTTACCTCAACTGAGGATTTAATCCACTAATCGCACGGATTACAATGGTTTTCCACTTAGTCCGCAACTAAGTCTTCTAGAGTATCCTGATCACAACCTGATCACTCCAGGAACAACTGCTTAGACACAAGCTAAGACTTTCTTAGAGTATCCTGACCACCACGTGATCACTCTAAATTACAACTGCTTAGACACAAGCTAAGACTTCCTAGAGTATTCTGATCAACACGATCACTCTAGTTACTTACAACTTAATGTAATCTTTCTAAGAGTATTACAATGCTTCTTAAAAGCTATAATCACAAACTGTGATATTTCTCTTAACGTTTAAGCTTAATCTCACTAATATATTACAACAGCAATGTAGTGAGCTTTGTTGAAGATGAAGATTCTGAGTTTTGATTTGAACAGAGTTTCAGCAAGTTGATATGAGTTGTTTTGGTGCAGAATCGTTGTTCAGAATTGTTAACCTTGCTTCTCATCAGAACTTCATATATATAGGCGTTTGAGAAGATGACCGTTGAGTGCATTTAATGCTTTGCGTGTTTCGTACAGCATCGCATTTAATGTTATACGCTTTTGTCAACTACCTCGAGCCTTGTTCACGCTGTGTCTACTGACGTAGCCTTTAGTAGCTTTTAACGTTCCTTTTGTCAGTCAGCGTAGCCTGCCACTTGTACTTTCTTCTGATCTGATGTTTGTGAATACAACGTTTGAATATCATCAGAGTCAAACAGCTTGGTGCATAGCATCTTCTGATCTTCTGACCTTGAAGTGCTTCTGAGCGTGATACCATCAGAACTTCAGTGCTTCTGATCTCATGTTCTTCTGATGCTTCCATAGATCCATGTTCTGATTCTGCTTCGACCATCTTCTGATGTCTTGCCAGACCATGTTCTGATGTTGCATGCTGAACCTTCTGAGTCAAAGCTTCTGAGCGCTGAATTATGCATACTCTTTATATATTTCCTGAAAAGGAAATTGCATTGGATTAGAGTACCATATTATCTTAAGCAAAATTCATATTATTGTTATCATCAAAACTAAGATAATTGATCAGAACAAATCTTGTTCTAACAATTTATTCCTGCTGCTCAGAAGGAAGGGACGTCTCGCACAATTCGTATTCCTGTCAACAATCCTCTTAGGGATGAGGACTACTTGGATCTACAGTATGGGGACACTGATGCCACAAACCAAGTCCTTCAACCCAAGCTGACCTCTACTAATTCTGGGGAGGATTCTAAGGATAGTGGACAAATCAACGCATTGGAAGAAAGACTGAAAGCTGTAAAAGGATATGATGCCTTCGACGTGGATACTTTTGAAATGAGTTTAGTCCCAGATCTGACAATTCCACACAAGTTCAAAGTTCCTAACTTTGAAAAGTACAAGGGGCTCACATGTCCGAGGAATCACCTGTGCATGTATGTGCGAAAGATGGCTGCTTATGCTCATGATCAAAAGCTGATGATTCATTTTTTCCAAGATAGCTTGAGTGGAGCATCGGTTGACTGGTATATGCAACTGGAGAAGTCTTACATCCGAAGCTGGAATGACCTTGCTAATACATTCTTGAAACAATACAAGTACAATTTGGACATGGCACCCAATCGGATGCAACTCCAAAATTTGTCACAGAAGAAAGAGGAATCGTTCAAGGAGTATGCCCAGAGGTGGAGGGAAATGGCTTCCCGAGTCCAACCTCCCTTGTTGGAGAAAGAACTTGTAGACATGTTTATGGCTACGTTGCAAGGACCATACTACGATAAAATGGTCGGAAGTGTATCCTCAGGATTTTCGGACTTAGTGGTTATTGGTGAAAGGATAGAGAACGGAATTAAGAATGGGAAGATACAAGGGGCATCATCTGGATCGTATCAGTCAAAGAGGCCTGCTCCCACCTTCGCAAAGAAAAAGGAAGGAGAGACTAATGCAGTGGTGCATCAGGAAGCTAGACCTCCCATGTCATTCCCACCGCAACAAAATCGGTTTCAGGGAAGTCAAAGGAGATTCGATCCGCTACCTACTTCCAAGAAGGATATACTAAGATATCTGATAAATGAGTCCTTGGTAGAAATTAAACCATTGGCACCTCCTCCTCCAGGCAAGATCACAGCCAACTACAAAGCTAATGAAAGGTGTGAATTTCACGCCAATTCTCCCAGACACACATTGGAGAAATGATGGGCTTTCAAACATATAGTCCAAGATCTGATAGAGTCAGGGGCAATCGCCTTTGACAAACCCAATGTGAAAACAAACCCTATGCCACACCATGATGGCGCAGTCAATGCAATCGAGGTCGTTACTGAGTAATAGTTGGTTCAACAAAGAAGTTCCCCCATAGACGCCCTTAAGAGGTATCTATTTATAAAGGGGTTTGTCTTAGAACACAATGAGGCTTTTAAAGACACTTTGCAGAGGCTCATGGATCAAGGATTGATTCAGCTGAAGTAACATTCTGAGGAAGAGTATGTGGCTATGGTGGATAGGACTGAGCCGTTGATCATACCCAGTCAAGGGGCAAGAAAGCCGTTAATCATCCCCTGTGCGAGACCACCATTGATGATACCAACGCAAGAGCATACTAGGATAATCCCAATCAAGGATCCATATCCTTTGGACAAAATGAAAGCGGTGCCTTGGGAGTACAACTCTGGTATCAATCCTACTGTGTCAAGCATTGTAGGACCTGGGGGCATGACCCGTAGTCGTCGTATATTCAAAACTGCACAAGCGCAACCCACGTATAATGAAAACTCGACGCAGTCTGGTGATCAAGCTGTCGTGAGGCCAAATAACGAGGCTGAGCCCAAGGATAAAGAAGCTAGCAATAAGGATGCGGAAGAGTTTCTTGCTTTGATCAAGAAAAGCGACTACAGGGTGGTGGATCAGTTACATCAGACACCTTCTAAGATATCACTCTTATCATTGCTGATACACTCCGAGAGGCATCGAGACGCCCTGATGAAGATTTTAAATGTTGCCCATGTAACTAAAGACATCACAGTCAATCAGTTTGACGGAATGGTGGCTAATCTAACTGCTGGGGCATGCTTGGGTTTCAGTGATCATGAGTTACCTCCAAAGGGAAGGGCGTACAATAAAGCATTACATATCTCTATACAATGTGGAAAGGCTCATCTGGCCAGAGTTCTGATTGACACAGGTTCATCACTAAACGTGATGCCAAAGGCTACACTGGATAAAATAGCTCTGGAGGGTCTTGTGGTTAGGCCAAGTCGTCTGGTGGTAAAAGCATTTGACGGATCACAGAGTCCGGTGTTTGGAGAAGTAGACCTTCCTGTTATAATTGGCCCTCATACCTTCTGCATCAATTTCCAAGTGATGGAGATTGAGCCAGCTTATACCTGCCTACTAGGGCGTCCTTGGATTCACGCAGCTGGGGCAGTCACCTCCACCCTCCATCAGAAGATAAAGTTTGTGGATGGAAATTCTATAGTGACCGTTAATGGAGAGGAAGACATATTCGTCAGCAACCTGGATTCGTACAGATACATTGAGGTCGGAGAAGGGGCACTGGAGACTGCATTCCAGGCATTGGAGATTGCAACTGCTGTCACACTACCTGTGGAGAAAGTGCGAAGGGCGGTAACATCTTGGAGAGATCTACAAGACTTGAATGTAGAAGGCTGGGGCAAAGTACCGGAGATCTTAGAGAAGAAGGATCGCCTAGGGCTGGGATACCAACCATCAAAGGTCACAAGCACTGTGAAAGAGGAGCGACAATTCCCCCCTATTATGCAGACTTTCCTAACAGGAGGATATGAACATGTGGCTATGGTATCCAACAAGGATTCTAAAGAGGGAACGTCCAACTTCATCCGAGAGGTCAGACCAGGAGAACAGCTTCAGAATTGGACAAGCCTGGAGATACCGGAGATAGTTTTTATTTCAAAGTAATTTGCTTTTGTGTGTTTTATTTCCCTTTCAAATAAAGAAAAACAATAACGCTCATGCCTCGCCCGAAGCATAGAGTTGGTTTGTAAGGGCCCCATTTATTTCCAAGTTTAAAAGTTTATTAATAAAATTGTCTTTGCATTTGGTATTGAAAACATTGTCTTTTCCCGCATTTATTTTCCTTTCAAAATGACAAATAAATTTCTTGCACAAAAAGCACGTTCATACCTGCATACTAAAAACAAAACATAAAACGTGTGCAGATCACCTTCTAACACTACCGATAATAATACTGCTGAAACTCTATACAAACTCGAGGCTCTTGCTAATCAGTCCGAAGAAGGGGATGAGGAAGACGATGAACTTCCAGAGGAGTTGTCAAGGTTAATGGATAAGGAATCCAAAAGCATGCTCCCTCCTCAAGAGGCCATTGAAACCATAAATTTGGGTACAGGCGAAGAACCCAAGAACATCAAGATTGGGGCAACACTGAACGAGGACGTGAAAGCGACGCTAATCAAGCTCCTCCACGAGTATGCAGAGATATTTGCTTGGTCATACCGTGACATGTCGGGGTTGGATACTGATATTGTTGTACATAGGTTACCACTCAAAGAAGGATGTGCACCTGTCAGGCAAAAGCGCCGAAGAGTTCGACCGGATATGGATAGTAAAATCAGGGAAGAAGTGCTCAAACAGTTCAACGCCGGGTTTCTTGCTGTAGTTGACTATCCACCGTGGATTGCCAACATAGTGCCAGTTCCTAAGAAAGACGGGAAGGTACGCATGTGTGTGGATTACAGGGACCTGAACAAAGCAAGTCCAAAAGACGATTTCCACTACCACACATAGATGTCTTGGTGGACAATACAGCGCAAGCTTCGGTGTTTTCCTTTATGGATGGGTTCTCCGGGTATAATCAGATCAAAATGGCTCCCAAGGATATGGAGAAAACAACCTTCATGACATCCTGGGGTACCTTCTGTTACAAGGTAATGCCTTTTGGATTGCGAAATGCAGGGGCAACATACCAAAGAGCCATGGTCACACTGTTCCATGACATGATTCACAAGGAGGTCGAGGTATATGTAGATGATATGATTGCCAAATCTTGCACAGAAGAAGAGCATATCACGCACCTACATAAGCTGTTCGAGCGTTTAAAGAAGCTCAAGCTGAGGTTAAACCCGAACAAGTGTACATTTGGCGTGAGGTCAGGAAAGCTATTGGGATTCATTGTGAGCCAACGAGGCATAGAGGTTGATCCTGACAAAGTAAAGGCTATACAAGCAATGCCTGTCCCAAAGACAGAAAAAGAGGTTCGGGGATTCTTGGGTCGATTGAATTATATCTCGAGGTTCATTTCACATCTGACGGCTACATGTGAGCCTATATTCAAGCTGCTCAGGAAAGATCAACCTATCAAGTGGAATGGCGATTGTCAAGTAGCCTTCGAAACTATAAAGAACTACTTGCAAGAACCACCGATACTCTTACCTCCTGTACCAGGGAGACCATTGATCATGTACCTCACAGTTCTCGAGAGGTCTATGGGGTGTGTACTGGGGAAACAGGATGAAACAGGCAGGAAAGAACATGCTATCTACTATCTAAGCAAGAAATTCACGGATTGCGAGTCTCGATATTCACCATTGGAAAAGACATGTTGTGCCCTAGCATGGGCCTCCAAATGTCTAAGGCAATATATGCTGAACCATTCCACATGGCTGATATCAAGAATGGATCCCTTGAAATATGTGTTCGAAAAGCAGGCTGTCACGGGTAGAATCGCAAGATGGCAAATGTTGCTGTCAGAATACGACATACAATACGTCACCTAAAAGGCGATAAAAGGGAGTGTACTGGCAGAGCACTTTGCTCACCAACCCATCGAAGAATATCAGTCTATGAAGTGCGACTTCCCCGATGAGGACATTATGCTGGTAAGAGACTACGAAATACCAGGACCCGACGAAGGACCTGAGCCGGGCTTGGTATGGACACTTACTTTCGATGGCGCTTCAAATGCACTAGGACATGGTATAGGGGAAGTCTTGACATCTCCTGACAATCGACACTTACCCTTCACTGCAAGACTATGCTTTGACTGCACCAACAACATTGCAGAATATGAAGCATGCATATTGGGGTTAGAAGCGGCAATCGATCTAAGGATTAAACTGCTTGAGGTGTGCGGGGATTCAGCACTGGTAATCCACCAAGTCAACAAAGAATGGGATACTCGAGATTCCAAGCTAATCCCGTATCGAGACCTTATACTGGAGTTAATGGCTGAGTTTGAGACGATCACTTTTACTCATATCCCAAGGGAAGAAAATCAAATGGCTGACGCATTAGCAACACTTTCCTCTATGTTCAAAGTGACCTGGCCAAACCACGAACCACGGATAACGGTTAGACACTTTGATGAGCCTGCTTACTGTCTCACAATCGAGGAGCAGTCTGACAACAAACCATGGTACCACGATATCAAAAGGTACTTGGAGAAACAAGAATACCCGGAGAACGCCTCTACGATTGATAAAAAGACACTAAGGAGATTGGCAGCTAAGTTCTTCCTGAGAGGAAATGTCCTATACAAAAGAAATTATGACTCGGTGTTACTAAGGTGTGTGGATAAAAATGAGGCCAAAGAGATTATCAGAGAAGTACACGAAGGAACCTTCGGAACTCATGCAAACGGACACTCAATGGCTAGAAAAATACTGCGAGCAGGGTATTACTGGCTAACAATGGAAGCTGACTGTTTCCAATATGCAAGAACATGTCACTAATGCCAGATTTACGCTGACAAGGTACATGTACCGCCAAATCCATTGAACATTCTGAGTTCACCGTGGCCGTTTGCAATGTGGGGAATTGACATGATAGGGATGATCGAACCGAAAGCTTCAAATGGACACCGATTCATATTGGTTGCCATAGACTATTTCACCAAATGGGTTGAAGCTTCTTCTTACACCAACGTGACAAGACAAGTAGTCACTCGGTTCATCAAGCATAACATCATATGTCGGTATGGGGTTCCAAACAGGATTATCACCGACAATGGGTCGAATCTAAACAACAACATGATGAGGGAGTTGTGCGAGGAGTTCAAGATTGAACACCACAATTCTTCACCATACAGGCCTAAAATGAATGGCGCCGTCGAAGCTGCAAATAAAAATATCAAAAAGATAATACAAAAGATGGTGAAAACATACAAGGATTGGCACGAAATGCTTCCCTTCGCCCTACACGGTTACAGAACCTCGGTGCGTACATCCACAGGAGCAACACCATTCTCCCTGGTTTATGGTATGGAAGCAGTCCTCCCTATCGAAGTGGAGATTCCTTCATTAAGAGTCCTGGCTGACACAAAGTTAGAGGAATCGGAATGGGTAAAAACTCGTTTCGATTAGCTTAATCTCGTTGAAGAAAAACGACTGACGGCTTTGTGTCACGGGCAACTCTATCAAAAAAGGATGAAAAAGGCGTTCGATAAAAAGGTCCGTCCTCGAACTTATAAAGAAGGTGATATGGTTCTCAAGAAAATACTATTACCTCGACTTGACGCCCGTGGAAAATGGACACCGAACTACGAAGGTCCATATATTGTAAAAACGGTGTTCTCAGGAGGAGCATTAGTTCTCACTGCAATGGATGGGGACGAGCTACCGCACCCAATCAATTCTGATGCGGTCGAGAAGTATTACGCCTAGCAAAGGCAGGATTATTGATCATAAGCTGAAGACAGACTACGAAGGATAGGGATTCTTGCAATCATCTACTTCTAAGGTCGAAGGATTACTGGGACCCTTGATAACAAAGGAGCAACGGCAGTATTAATATCATTTCTATTTGTCATTTTCTTTTCTTGCATTTTTGTACACTCGCCAATTCAAGGCAATATCAATAAAAGTTTCTTTTCTTGCATACTACGCTTTCTTCCTCATTTCAATACCATTTGCAAAGGTTAAATTATTTTCATAAGCTTTAACTTGGATTTAACATGAGAAACTTACAAACTTTCAATACAAAAACAATAGGATAAAACTGCGAAATCTCCGGAAGGCTATATACGCCCTACGCTGCGATCACTCTGATCTAATATAACTCTTTCACAAAGGATAATATCAATGGATCATTCAAATACAATCCGAGCTAGGATTCACAAATACTTCAAAAAGGGTTAAGCAAAGGCAATGGGTGATAAGGAGATAAGGCGTTGGGGTTATCATACATATTCATTTACATACATTTAACATCTGCATGTGTAAACATCCATACACATACATTATACAAACAACAGGGGCATCCGCATAACGCATAAGCATGGTGCATACGCATTTACAAAACAAACTTCTATGCATGTAAGCTTGCCCGAACCAGGGTAAGCAATCCTAATGGTGCAGGTGAACTTGCGATAGCACTCGCAAATGATCCTAATGGTGCAGGTGAATTTGCGATGACCCTCGCAGATGACCCTAAATGGTGCAGGTAAGTCTGTTATAAAGCATAGCAAACTAGCCTAAATGGTGCAGGTGAAGTTGCTATAAGCATAGCAAATTAGCCTAAATGGTGCAGGTGAAGTTGCTATAAGCATAGCAAATTAGCCTAAATGGTGCAGGTGAAGTTGCTATAAGCATAGCAAATTAGCCTAAATGGTGCAGGTAAAGTCGCTATAAGCATAGCAAATAATCCTAAATGGTGCAGGTAAAGTTGTTATGAGCATAGCAAACTAGCCTAAATGGTGCAGGTGAAGTTGCTATAAGCATAGCAAATTATC
Organism: Vicia villosa; assembly: GCF_029867415.1. Taxonomy (NCBI): domain Eukaryota; kingdom Viridiplantae; phylum Streptophyta; class Magnoliopsida; order Fabales; family Fabaceae; genus Vicia; species Vicia villosa. Next base: position 27,227 of record NW_026706255.1, read on the forward strand.
CTAAACGGTGCAGGTGAAATTATCCGAACTAGGACAAATGATCCGAATGGTGCAGGTGAGCTTGTCAGAGCTATGACAAGTAATCCTATTGGTGCAGGTGAGCTTGCTAGAGCTATAGCAAGTGATCCTATTGGGGTTCACAAACTATGAAAACTTACTAGAACTATAGTAAGTGGGGTTCACAAACAGCGAAAGCTTGTTAGCAATATAGTAAGCTAATTACACAACCAACGGTAAGTCCTCGCTATGTAAGACTCAGGCTTTAGCAGGACGATTCTTTCCTCACACTCAAGTACAAGGTAAATTTAGGGGTCTTCCATTATTTAATAACTCTTCGATCCGAAAAGCGTGAGACCTGCGTATTCTCACGCCATTCAATCAAAGGTAATTAAATAGGGGCAGCTATCATACCCCAAAATTTACCCGGTGTAATTCCAATTTTAATTTATTAAGGGTGTTAAAAATTAAGAGCCATGGGGTTTAATACACCTATTATTAAACTCGCTCTCTTATAAAATGCCCGTATAAATTGGTGGAGGTGTGAACATAAAATATTTGAGGTCCAATTTATTTTGGCCCATGTGTTTCTAGTCATTTACTCATTTTTATTACAAATTTTTCATTCTTCTATTAAATAATATTACTATTATTAATAACTATTTGGATTATTATTGATAGAATTATTATATAATTTTGTTTCTAAAAAAATAGGAGCTCAATTATATTAAGACTAATCATTCTTATTAGGGTTTTATTAATTTTAATTATTAATATTATTAGTTGATTAGTTTGTTTTTTACTGATTAACTAATTAATTGAAGCTTTTTGGTTTTTTGTTGTTGTCGTGTTGTTGGGCCAGATGGAGTCAATGGGCCTTATGGGTCATCAGGGGTCAGACCGGGTCAAACCCAACCCAGTTCCTATTCACCTTCTCTCCCAAAAGAAACCCTAGACTTGCGCCTCCAGCCAACGGCGCCGCCCACCTTCTCTGCACCACACAAACCCTAAATCCAAATTATCCAGGCCCAAGATTCAATCAAATCTTCAAACTCAATCAAATCTCAGAAAACGAAATCAAACAATAACGTAAATCAAATCTTAACAAATTGAATCAAATAATTTTATTTAATCAAACAATGATTTACAATTTACAACAAAAATCAAATCCGGACTAAATATTGAATCAAAATCAAAACCTAAATAATCTAATCTAACTATTCCTAAATTAAAATCTAACCTAGCCTATAAAGCAAAAAGAAGTAAACAGAAGAGGGGGTCGGAGGAATTTGCAGAGAAAACCCTGAAAGGATCTTGTGCCGCCGCGAACGCCACAAGCCCTAAGAGCCTCGTTTTCGTCTTGACCTGCAAAACACACACACAGAGGGAGAGATTAGAGAAGGAGTGGAGCTTACACGTTCCAGAAATTCAAGAAATCAAGGTAACTAACTCTTGAACTTAGCTTAGGTTTCATCGATTGTATGATTGTATGTTGTGTGTTTGTGAATCCGGGTCGATTTGGGGGTTAGGGTTTTGTTTTTATGTTGTTTTCTGGGTTTTGACATGAAGATGGTGATGGGGAAGATGAAGATCTTAAGGATCTTCATCTGGGTTTACGCTTCTGGGGAGTCTGGGTTTATGGGGTTCGAAGGTTCGAGTTCTCCGGTTGAAGATCAACCGGGAACTGGGTTTCTTATGGTGGTCTGAGGGTGGTTTACGGCAGAGGGGTGGGTGGTTTGCGGTGGGATTCATAGTTTTGCTGGGGTTTGGTTGAAGAACGAAGAACAAGAGAGAGAGGGTCTGAGTTAGAGAGAGAAAGGGGAGAGAATAATGAGAGAAGGGTTTGCGTGGTCTCTTTGATAATTATCCCTGGGCATCCCGATCGTCGCCATTTGTCCTCTCATGGACACTTGGCAAGTATCACTAAACATGATTCAGTGTGTGCTTCCTAACCATGCGCCCCCAGGTTCATACACGTTCAGACCTTTAGATAGCCACGTGTAAGATCCAACGTCTCTGATCTTGAGCGTACACCCTAAGCCATACGTCTTCACCACACGTGATCAACTGGACCTCTATCTTAATGGGCCTGGTTCATGACTATCCACACCCCCAGGTTTTGCTACTAAGAAAAAAATACACCCCCCTACGAAAATAACAAAATTAATAACTTAATCTTGTAAATTGTTAATTATTTAAATGATTGTTTTTTTGTATAATTTAATTTTCTCCTCGAACCGACTAAATCTATTATTCGCAGTAGACGAGAAATAATTTGGATCAACTTAATCAATTTAATAATTCTAAATCAATTCTCTCCTCGACCCGACTAAAGCTATTAGTCGCTTTAGACGAGAGATGAAAAATACTTAAAATTAAAATACATTTTAATTTGCTGCCCGCGACGATCAATCTATCGATCTGAGTAACCAGCAATGCCCTCAATCCGTTAGCTATACTGACCAAATCTATTGGTCACCGCATCTAACGGTGCCATATCAGGGTTGTATGCCAAACCTCAAAACACTTTCATCTTTCAAAACAAATTTCAAAACTACGACAGGCCACTCAAAAAGCCTTTAAACAATTACAAACAACCTCATACTAATTCAAAGGCGTACAACCCTGTGCCCGAACTACGTTGACTCTGATCCTCCATAAGGAGGTACGTAGGCACTTGGTAACAAGGCGAGTCTCCCCCCTTAAAATTTCAATTCATTTTAAATCTTATTTTTTACCCTTTTCAATTCATTAGCTATAAACCTCATAACTGTTGCCATAAACCTTATCTTTACAATGTTAGCCTTTAGGAAAGGGTTGAGGGTGCTTAACACCTTCCCTCAACCTGATTATAATAACTTACCCTGAATCTCATATCTGCGTAGGGTTTCATATTCGCCCTTCAAAATAGGTGGCGACTCTAAACCTTCAATTTTAAGGCAGGTTGCTACAAGATGTAACATGGATACTTTATTGTACAATGGCTTTATGTTTGACGGGAGTTAGAGGAGGTTTCTTGCTAGCCTGAAAATACAAAGATTAGTGTGCGAATGTTCATCTACAAAACATGAGTATATATGAATAAAGTTCAAGCAACTACCTATGGATTGGGTTTGTTGGTGGTGGTTCCTTCACTATGATCCTTCTATTTTGAAGAGGCAACAACTTTGTGTGTAGCAGCAGCACCTCTATCCTTGGTTGCTTTTCTTCAATCAACCGCTGATAAAAGAAAACGAAAGAAGATAAAATTAACACAATAAGTTAAAAGGAAGTGTTAAAATAAGGCGAGATATCCACCCATTCCACACCTTCGGGTATCGGAGTTAGAACATGAACGTGCTCGAGGCTAATATGAAGATGCCTTTTGAAACTGTCAAAAGTGTGCTTAGTCGCAACCACCTATTCAACATGTTTCTTAGATCCCTCACGAAGGATTTTTACATAATCCTCGTAGACGAACCAGTCTGGAAATGGAGGACTCATAGCCACACCAAATTCAGCACTTGGCAGTCAAAGAAATTTTGGAGGGTACATGTGGAAATCTGATTCGTATTTTTGCTCAGGCCTAACGTACGAAGGTAGTTTCAATGTCTCCATTTTCTTGGTAAACTTTTCTTTCAAAGTGATTGCAGATTCGCAGATGGTTCGACTAAGGTCATCAGGCATGTAGGAAGTTTCAAAGTACTTTGGGAACGCTTGAATCTCCTTGATATGTATAGACGGACCTTTCTTGAAACGCTCTTGTATAGAAGCAAAAGCATAAGTCAGATGTTTGACAAAATCATATACATCAAAGACTTTGTTGGTATAGTAAGTTGTCCACTAGTATGAAAACTTCTGGGTGCAATAGAAGGAGGGTTGAAAGGAAATAGGTATGAAGGAAGTAACATCAATGTATCGAGTTGTTTTCTTTTCGTATCCCTCCTCAGTAGAAAACATGTCGTGAAGACTCATGTGATCTTTCTTCTTATAGCGGGGTATAGATCTTATTTGAATAAGACCAAGTTGGCGAGAAACTAAGTTGGGTTTGTAATTGACCAAGTTGTAATGGCTTTTCGAGGGCCTCAATCTATGAGCCAGTAACTTGGGTGTCAGAAACGCATCCCAGATAGTTGTTGATTCCGCTTGTTGGTCGGGTGAAAGAGCACGAAATTCCCTGGTGAACCATTCAGGTCCTCGAGTCATGTTAGCAAAGGGGGCATCGACGGAGTGAAGTTGTATCGTTTTGTGAACATTATCACATAAGACGTGAAAGAATCTGGAAGACTCACCCCTTCGTCTTGAGGAGTCAAGTGCGCCAGCCTTCTTCCTTCGACCGATCTGTTCTTGATCACCTCATCTTCTTCGTCAATGATGTTCTTTTAAGGCATTGAAGCTTCAAAGGTGGCGTTTAACCACAGCTGGAGCAACCAGAAGGGGCCAGCGGAGAGTAGATTGGTTCCCACATAGTATGACCTAAGGAAGCCCATTGATTTTCCTAAGGATTCGTATAATGAGGCTAGAATCATTTGGATCAAACCAAGCTTTCGCCCAGCATGCAATTGGTCGGCCATGGTGAGGAATATCTTCGCCACTTGGAGAGATCTCGAGCAGAAAACGCATATCGATAGCCAGAGGGATAGAAAAGCAACATGTTCCTAATCTGAAACTCCATCAATGGTCTTGTAATGGTGTTTATTAGTGTATGAAGTGTAGGTGGCTTTGCCATCGCCGAACTTGGTGGTGTCTTCATCCATAAAATTAGGATTGAAATCCTCTCCTGTTGGTCGAAGGCAAGTAATAGCAGCGATAACGAAAAGGGTGGGAGTTAACATCCCACAAGGGAGATGGAAAGTGTTATGGGAAGCGCCCGAAAAGTACAACGAAGCCACTAACATATTTTGGCTATATTCTAAACCCAATTTTGATAGTTGAATCAATTCATAGATTCCTAAATATTTCCAGAATTAAGACTTCTTCGCCTTAACCTTTTTCAACCAAGTATAATAAGGTTTGGGATCCTTAGCTAAGGGTATATATCGAAACACTTTAAGAGTGTTGGTCATATAATATAAACTTATGGATTCATATACAATCGAAGCATCAATCGAAGACTTTGATTGATCTTGCTGAGGTTCAGAGGGCACAGCAATTAGAGGTTTCCCTTTATCATCTAATTTTTTTCTTACTAGCTAAGGGCCTAGTCCTATGATAAACAAGAAAAACCATTGAAATAAGACTAGCATCAGCATCAGGGTCAAGAATAGGACCCATAAAGGCATGAATTTCCCCCAGAAATTGTTAAATGGATTAGTACTTGGGAAGCATAAAATTTTGTTTTCCCCTCAAGAAGAGGAGGCTCTAGAACAAACTTTTTATCCCCCACCAATGTTGGACGAGGGATCTTAAAAATCAGTTGAGTAGTCTCTTGTTGTTGTTGCTTCTGTGTCTTTGACTCTTTTAGTGCCATTGTTGAGAAATTTTTAAAAGGTTTGAAGCTTTTGGTTGATGGAAAAGAAGAAGGAAGTGAGCTTTGATTGCAAAAAACGCTGAGAAATTTGGAAAAAGTGTTTCAATAAAAAGGCTATGTTATTTATAGAGGGAGAAAAAAACCACTGTTTACACTTCTACAAATTAAACGTCTGAAGTTAGTGGGACACGTGGAAGTCCATGAGAGGTTATGCAGACGATTGCACAATTTGCCACCCTATTCTTAGATAATAGGAGTACTCATTAAGTAGGGTTGCGCACGTCTCAATGAGACGATTGGAAGACATGGTCATTATGACTATGACGTCACGAGTGAAAGGAAATTGAAAGGTCTATATGTCGAAATGATATATTTGCAAGAAATGTCCATTTCTCCAAGGATTTTGAAATAAACATTTATTGGGGGCAATTTTTTAGTTGGGAATTTCAACGATTTAAGTGAGATGAAGATTATTGAAGAAGAAATTTATTTCGAAGGAAGATGCAAATTCAAGCTTACGAAGATCATTCGAAATGTCAAGTGTTTGAAAGATTTTTATCTTGTTAAGTGTTATCAAAATAAATATCATCGCAACAAAGATAAAGACTTATAATATATTTGAGCTTTCAAGAAGAATAGCTTCGACGATCACGTTGGTTAAGTTGGGCGCCTCGAAAGGAAGAAGATTCAAATTTAAATGATCAGTCTTATGCAAAAAGGATTTGTGGAGGCCTTAGAGATCAAGACGCATGCAAGCGGCGAACGTGGCACTCCGTTATAAAAAGGTCGTTAGGGTCAGATTAGTATAAATTAAGATCTTAGCATTAGATTATAGTGTGTTCAAATCTGTACAATACTCAATTATACTCAAAGTACCAACATATATCGATAAACGAGTGCTAAGAAATGTAGGTATAATTCACCACCATTTAATTTAATTACCAGTTTTTACCTTTACTTCATTAAAGTCCTTTAAATTCCTTTTACCTTTCGAGTCAAAGTCTTTATTTGTCTTTACTTTCTTGCATTTACTTTATCATTTAAACATTCTCTTTTACTTACAAATTAACCATAACAATCGAAAGAATATGTACCAAACAAACGTCAAAATCTCGAAACTAGACTATATCCTAGAATCAATCTAGTTGATCCTGCGAGTAACCAGAACTTAGCTGTTTTGGAGGACTAGCGCTTGTTTACCAAACTCCAGGGTAAACACATTCATTTTGCTTCTGGGAATGGGAATACCAACAGTAGAAATAGGTTCTTCATAACCATTTGTGATAATCTCCAAGAGATCAATATCGTAACCTAGAAAGAAACTTTTTAATCTATCTTCCCAATAGTCAAATCTTTCTCCATCAAATACTAGAGATTTAGCATTGTAACTATCTCTTTCATGAGTGTTAGCAGCGGCAGCCATTTAGAAGTTTTTTTCACATTAAACCTCTCTACACAGTTAAGTATTTGATATAAAAATCAACAAAGAGTCGGAGCTCTGGTACTAATTAAAGGTAGAGAAAAACACAAGAAATGGAGGTTTGAATTAGATTTTCAAAAAATCTTCTTCTTAAAAATACTATTCACAAAAGTCAATGAAATAGTTAAGAGGGAGAAGAAAAGGAACGCGATCGGTTATACAAGTTCACATTTAAAAAGGCTAATCTTGTCCATCCACCAATGTGATTTCCCCTTAGAAAATGACTTAATCCTCTTATTTTGAAAGATTACAAACAACCTCTAAGAGTTTAGAAAGACATCTTAGCCCTCTCAAGTATACAGACTAACAACCTAGTCACTTGAGAAGTACAAATCTCAACATATTTATAAATGATAATGTTTACAAGATATTGCTTCTAAAAAGCAGATTGAAACATAAACAGTTTAGAACAAATGTTTACATAATCTAATGAGAAACAACTCTTGTGTTCTAGAGATTCTTAGAAACTAGAATTATTACAATGGAGTGTTCAGTACAGTTTCTCTAAGATATTTCTTTCTCTTTTTTTCGTTGAAGTTTATTTGCTGAGTTTCGAAATATAGCCTTTTGCAACGTTTTTATTCTCTTGGGAATTAGCAGCTTCTTCAAAGGATAGTGTCTCATATATATAGTCCCAAGAATATGACCGTTGAGAACGATAAGTTGAAACTTTCCTTGCAGCTTGATGTAACGACTCCAAAAGTTCATGGGTGACAAAGAGCACACCAAAGAAGGAATCATACAATAAGTCCTATAATAGTAGAAAAGGGTGATGTATTGTTGTACCATATTGCTTCTATTCCAAGTTATCTGATCATTCTTCTTTTGAGATGTACTTCTTATCTGAAGTACGGAAATCATGGAAGAGATCATGTAACGTCGACGTTCCAAGCATTCTTGTAATGTAGACATTCTTCGGAGTTGAAAGCAGCAGCTTATCTAAACGAGCATTCTTGTTTTTCTGAGCTGGAAGTAAAAGCTTATCTGAGCTTGAAATCTTGAATTCTGATCTTGAAGAGTAGCTTAGCTTCAGAACATTTGTAAATCCTTTTTCTTATGAGTCATTCTACATTCTTAAAAACTAGTGATGTCACTTCAGAATTGAGATGAATAGTTCTTCTAATGTGTGATGACACTTATTCTGATGATTTTCTGGACAACAATCCTTAATCAATCAAAATAGTAAATCTGCTCACTTAAGAAACTATTAGAGTACAAAATTGTTACATAACAAATATATGTATTGCTATCATCAAAACTTAAAGATTGAATGCAAAACTAAATCTTGTTCTAACACCATCAACATCATTTAGGATCTAATTGTAGAACAGCTACCATTCAAGCCTTTGAAAAATCTAATAACTTGATCAGAATCTCGATAGCTACGAATCTTGTCAATAGCTAAACATGAAATAGCACATTCACAAGTGACAATTGGACAAAAATTGTTTGATTCTTTCCATAACATTTTCAAGTTTATATAATAAGAAATGGAACAATCACCTTGCCTAAGGGTGCAAATCTCTTCCTAAATTTCTGAAATCCTGAATATATCTCCATGATAAAAACGATCTTTCAATTTTTTCCATATGCCGAAAGATGCCTTCATCCACTGAATATTATGTGAAATCTCAGACTCAATAGAGTTATTAAGCCATGATATTATCATCGTGTTGCACTGGTCCCAAGCAATGGATTCACGATCTTCATTTGGTGGTCGAGGTAAAGCACCGTTGATGAAATGTAACTTGTTCTTGGATCTCTACGACGTGGTCATGAATCTTGACCAATAATAGTAGTTACCGAAATTCAAGAGGAGTGATGAGAATAAGTGTGGGATTCTCATTAGAATGCATGGAGTATGGATTGAGTGTGCCTTTTGATAACCTTTGTTAGCAGTAGAAGACGTGTTGTTAACATGGCTGGAAGTATAACTCGAAGAACTATCGACAGACATGGTTGAGAAACTAGAGAAAAAAATAGAGAAAATGAAGTGCAAAAGGAAAAAAGAAAACTGAGTTGTGTGAATGCATCAAAGAGTGCAACGAAAGTCTAGCCACATGTCGATGATACCACGTGAAACTATAACTCATGCACCATTGAAATGAAAGAGAAAGCTTACATCACATAAAAGAAGAAGATGAACTTGTATATTTCACAACTAGATTGTATCATTAAAAGTATTAATTATATATATAGTGACCTTAGAATTAGTTACATCCTATCCTAACTAACTCGGACCACCAACTAATAACTACTTAACTAATTAATGATTCTATCTCTTACTTGTATGTTAAGTAAAGCTCATCATGTACATTGCTCATCATGCTTAACAAAAACCTCTCCATGTGCTTTACACGGACACATGTTAAAGTAGTATATATTGTCATAGAGCTAACATGTGATTGTGTGAATGTGGCACTGATGAAAATGGAAGAAAATGTGATTATGATGAAAAGCGCAATTGTGACTTTGTGACATTACCTTTGAAAAATCTAGCATGCATTGAGTCCACTAATGGTGGCATTCAAAAGATAAGCATTATAAATGCGCTAATACAAAATGTGAGAAATATAACGTATATTGAATGATGAAATTTGAAGGATTTGGAGAAAAAAATAGTCAGATTTAGGATTAGGAAATACATTACTACATCAAGACTTAACATGATTTTATAATAAGGAAAATGCAGAAAAATCTAAAATAAAACTCCATTTTTGTTGAATTATTCTGCATATTATATATAATAAAAATACCGTAAAATTACATATATTTTTTTAAAATGCTTACTTGTCAATTTCATTTTTTTAATGCAAAATAAAAAACTGATATTTATTTACTACCAACATGTGAGAGAGTAAACAAAAAAAATGTTATGGACTTTTTACAAAGGTCTAAGTGTAAGGATCATAGGTAGAAATCTCTTCAATTCTAATGTTCATATTGGACTAGATATGCCCTTAGGCTACAGTCTAAATATTAGAGGGAACTTGGTCAAGTGAAAAACAAGTTGATTGTGGCTTTAGCCAATGCAACTTAAAAATTATGGTTCATGAAGTTCCTTCAAGAATTGAAGTTGTGATACGGAACATATAAAACTTGCTTGCAAAAAATTTAATTAGCTTAACTTTCACATATGAACTTAAATATCTAGAAATGATAATTATCAATTCATTAGAGAAAACATACATATATAAAAAACAAAATGTGTTTGGGATATATGCTGCTACTTAGAACTTGGAAGTTTGATTGTAAACAAAAACTTTATGGTGATAGTTCTCCTCGATCTTACTCCATCTAAGAGTGTACCCCCAATAATCTAAAATTTTCCGTTACCACGGAACTTCATTAATCATTCAAAAGTTCTTCACGTACAAACAACAAACAAACATACCACAAGAAAATGAATAGATAGCCACCACATGAATGATGAATATAGCTTCTAACAATTTTCTTTAACTTATCAAGTTATTTGAAGTGCATCAATACTCAAACCATAACATAGAATGAGTGATGTTTATAATGGCAACCAAAATCTAAACTAAAAACACATGCCCGGCGTCAACAAGTAGATGCATTGCGCGTGAGCACCTGCTGTGCATAATAAGTAAACAAACTCGGCGGCAAAAATGCATCATAACAGAAATAACCAGTGAGTTTGTTGGGGGAGTTTTTTCACTAGGGAGCATTGATACCCACTTACACTTGTACCGCCGGGACACACCTTTGTGAGAGACACACCACTAGTCCACCTAAAACCTTAAGGTGATATGTGAGTGGGTTCTCCCACTTATAAATGCTCAACTCAGCACATTCATATCCAATGTAGGACTATTTCCCCACTTACTCACACTTGCATTATTATTCTAACAAAGTTTTCATCACAACAAACTTTCAATTAATAGAATATCAGTAATGCAAACATAATGGACGAACACATAGGGGCGTAGCGTATACAATCATAATTGTGTTGAATACAAAAAGAACAATGAAGCTTTTATCACTATGTCTGTAGCTATACTTTTACTATTCTTTGATAAACCAATAAGGCGTCTATTTAAGTCTTTGTATAGTTGGTTTTTATAATCATTTCTTACTTAGTGGTACATCAGCCAAAAAAAATAGGGTCCCCAAACAACATATTATTAGAGCTTAATTCAGCCTGACCTTCTGTAAAGTTTGTAAGCCACAGCAACGGCTGCCAGAGCTCCAAGCACGCCAACAGCTGTGAGAACATCACTCTCCTTCAATGTAGGCCAATTCTTGCAGATTTTCCTCTCTTTAGTCTTGTTGTTTTGTGCGGGACTTGGAAAACTGCAACAAGAAACCCCATTAACACCTTGGCAACATCCGGTCACATTTTCTTCCCTGTTCACACTGGCACTTTCAACACTCTTCTCGATCTTGTTGGCATGTTCTCCATTAGTAAGTTCTCCATTAGAAAGTTTCTGGTCAGTTGCTCCCTTCCCTTCTGGAACAGCCGGTCCCATTTGGCCCCTACAACAAAATAAAGAAGTTTAACTAATACACCTCCATAATAAGAGAGGTGCCAAAAATGCAGCAGTTACATTATGGGGACTAAATGGCATCATAAATGACGTGCTACTAAATAAAAGTGCTTATTGGTTATAAATGGTAAGACCATGGTCATAAAGGAAATAAACGAATTCAATCAGACACAATCATAACAAAGGAAACAAACCACGATGCAGCATTATGATAGATGAATGATAATCAATTTTATATTTGTACAGATAGATGTTTATTCAATTCAATTAAAGAGCCCACAACAAAAATGGTTTGAAATAATAAGAATAACACTAATAATAAAGCTTCAAAATACATCATGCATAACATAATCATAGATCAGTATTCAAATATTGACCGTAACTTTTTCTAAGAGAAATAAGATGGTGATTATATTTGCAGCTCGAAATAAGAGAGAAATTCCAATTAGCTACATCAGCACAACACAAAATAACACAGCGAAAAAAAACATTTAAACTCAAATAAATATCAAATCAGAATGCATGGTTGTTAAGGACAGAAGAGGAGGAGAAAGAGAAAATAAAAAACACAACTCACAAACTTGAAAATCATCTATAGTAAATGCTAAAATAGGTAAGGATGGGGCAGTCTTTGATGATCTAAACACCCATCAAAAGCATCTCAAACCATGATCATTTTTATAAGTCTACACTATAGTTTAGTAACAAACCAGTGAATTTTTTTTTAGGATCTAAAAGATTACACACTGCATTATGTTATTTTTGTCTTAACAAACAATTTGTCCCGCAAAGTTTTATTTCGTTTCAAGATATGAAATGCATAATCACAAAAATACCAACCTCCAAAGTCGTTGTATGACCTCTCCTTTTGCAATGTGTTGGTCCAACAAATCAGGAACATCATTAGGAGTAACATAACCGTACCTATAAACAGTTGTTACGTGATATAATTAAACTTGCAGCAATGAAATGTTTCAAAATTTTGAAGATGCAACTATGCAAGTTTATGAGCTTACCAGTGACCAGTAGTTTTCCCGTCAGGTCCTGGACTGTATATGATTACATTACCAGCATATTTGTGCCCCCCAACGTGAGAACAAGCAGTAACAGATATCTGATCCTTCAGACCTCGTAGCTCAATTTCCTCATTAAAATTCTTGATGAGAACTGGCCCACAAGTACCACATCTAACATCACGACTTCCATGAGCACATACATAAACATGTGAACCGATTAAAATCTCGGGCACTCCAATAGCCCATGGTTTACCATTCACCAAAACATCTTCAAAAAAGCTCTCAACATTTGACTCCACCAAACCCCTTTCAATTAAAGAAGAGAAGAAAATTGGCCTCAGAAACAACAAAAATTCTCAACAAAAAAAACCCTCATTCATCAATGAAAACCAAGTTTAACAGAAGCATCACTTCAACTAAATATCAGTTTGAGTAGGTTTAAAAGTTTCGCATACACAGAAATATCATCATTTAAAGAAAGAAAAACACGAGAAAACTCTTTACAGGATAAAAAAACTTGCAACTCCATAAAATCTCAAGTATAAAAATACAATCTTCGGAATTTTATTATGAAGCACAAGTGTAGACACGAACACAGACACATAAATAGTTTGAGAAAATAGAAGTGATTGAACTTGTCGGTATCATACAAGTGTCAAAGAAACCTTCACCAGAAGTTTTGTTGCTGCATAAACAGTAACACTCTGATATGCCATCAAAGAAAACCATTTAACCCAAATACATCCCTAAGTTTTTCGCTGAAGCTACAGTCCATTAATTGTAACAATATTAAGTATTATAAACCATTTGCACATTGAACACAGAAAACTAATACTTCCATAGAATGTGATAACAACTACTACTCGTAATAGATTAAATAAGTTAAATTCAACATATCATTTACCTTAAATACACTGAAGTAATTTGTACCACCATATAAAAAAATATAGGGTGTGTTAATGTTGACACAAATATTTCTAAGAAAATTAAGTTAGGAATATAACATTCTCATGTATATATATGTACAGTTTATAAAAATTGTTTCCAGTAATAGGATCAATAGAAAAGTTAATGTTGAGTTACGCAATATCAAGTGGTACGGTTTAGGGGTATTATTGTAATCAGGATCATTAGTATCCCTATACTATATATTTGTAACACTGAAACCCTAAAGTGTGTAATTCAAAGCAAATCAATAAGACGGAACTATAATGCTCTTTAGTCAAAGACATAAGCAATTTGGCCGAACTGCACGAACAAAGCTTAGCTTTTGTGTGTTTCTACAACGGTTAATCTAACTATAGAATACGCTGAGAAATAATTCAATAAACAGAACCCTAGTAATCAATGGCAACATTTCTGGTTTACCTATATTTAACCATTTCAGGGAAAATCAAAACGTCACCGTCGAGGAATCCAGCTTCCTCGCGCGCTTCGCACATAGTGATTTTAGTCTACACAAAGTAAAACCAAACGAAATTAGAGCAAAATAAGCAAAGAGAAAAGCGAATGAGTTGAATTTCAAGCGAAACGAACCTTAAGAGTGAGGTCGTTTTTACGGGCTTTCAAGGTGGCGGCGACGAGTTTAGGGAGGGGATGGTCGTCGGAAACCTCGACACGTGGAGGCCAGGAAAGGTGGTCTTTGTAATAGAGGAAGACGTGGCGGTCGTAGGCGTCGACGGTTCCGGCGAGATTCTCAGTGTACATCTCAGGGCGAGTGAAACCATTGTCGGTGGAAGGGTTATCGGCGGCCATTGAAATGAAAGGGTAATGGATTGCACGACGAGGGAGCGTTGAAAGTTTAAAGAGAGTGAACAAAAAATCAGATGATGATATATTGTGGTTGTTTCATTGGAGAGAAAGTGATATGTGATTTATTAATGTTTTTAATGTCATTGACTTCACGCACCTCTCGTGGCCTAGTAGGTTTTTCAAATTATATTAACTACACCTCAACATAAGTTTACTTAAATTATATATAAGATTAGATCATCTACAAGTTACTTAATTGAATATAAAAATAATCTTAAGGTTCATGACTATATATTTAATGTTTATTTTAAAAATTGGACTTGATCATTATGTTCAAATACAAATTAGATTAGTTTCAATTAGCATAGATATTAAAAGTTGCTATTCTCTCCTATATGCAGTATGTAAGTTCGAGGTAACTCTTTGTTGCACATGGTTATAGTCTACCACCTAACAATACTCGGAAAAATATGTTAGAGGATTCATGCTTAAAAATGGTTTATATTATTCATTAATATCATCTACAAATTGGTACTATGAACAAAGTCTAAGAGGTAATTGATGTTATTTTAATGTTAATCTCCGATTTTCATGTCTAATTATATTTTTGAATTCTCTCAGAGTCTAAGAAGTAATTAATATAGACAACATCGACATAGGTTGTACTTTTGTGCATAAACATGGTTGTGCAAACAAAATACAAGAAGTGTGTCCTCAATGGTATTGTTTATGATAAACGAATTGAGCATGATTAACATTGGTCGGAAAGTGGTTTTTGTAATTCGTAATTGATCTTGCATGTGCTCATGGGGTGCCTATAATCTCCTCTCGGGTCTTACCTGAATTAGCTCCTAAGTTTGTAATCATTAGGTATATTGCACCGGCTCTCAAATTAAACTTAAACAGTAATACACTAATATGTTCGGCTCTCAAATTAAACTTAAACAGTAATACACTAATATGTTTGTGATTGGAATATACATGAGACATTATACATCATCCAGAGAAATACTCATCTCACCAATTGGGTGGTAAAATGATTATGTCTCAAAGTGTCATTTCTCAACAAAGGCAGACAATATATTATGGTCAATGCAACCGAATCATATCCTACAAACATCTTTCAGCCCATATGATTCTAATACATCATAAAACCATGGTTCATCTAGATGTTGCAATTTTGATATTTTTCTACCATGGTTAATACACTATAGTGTCTCACGGTACTACAAAAATTCATACATCAACATCAGATGATTAATTTCAATACAAGTATCATAAATTTAATAAATTTAGTGTTTTAAAGCATAAGTAAATACTTGTTTCACCTCTGTGTCACACACGTGAGCATCGACGTGGCTTGCATATAGTCTAAGTAGTGACATGTCCTTTAGGCCTCTGATCAGTGCATTTTGATGCACATTCCTCTACGGTTGTACTTATACATTTCCATGGTTTGCTTGTCTTATTTTTCTATTTTATAATGTTTTTATATTTTAATTTATTTTTATTGTTATTTGATTTTCGTATTTAATTTTCAGCTTTAACAGTCTGTACGGAAACGATCATAACTGGAGTTCCAGAAGTCCGATTGAGGCGTTCTAATAATCGCCGGAAAGCTAAGAGAAAGAGCTACAACTTTTATGTTGGAGTCAAAGTCAGAATCGGAACCTATATTTCCCAGAATTGCGTTTGAAGCTGCAGCACTATTTTATTTTCAGTTTTTGGGTCGTTTAGTAGTGGCCCTGGTTTTGTCATTCGACCCAGTTGGGTCATAAACGTTTTTTGGCTAATTCCTAATAGGTATAGCAGCCGTGTTACTGTTTATCACGTTTGACTATTCACAATTTTGTTTCCACTCTTTTGCTCTGTACGGTAATGGAGAACTAAACCTCGAGGATCAATTCACTGTAATCAGATGCCGCTTTGAGGTTCTTTTATAATTTTCCATTAATCTGTTCCTTGAATTCAATCTATAATTACAATTGCTTGCTTAATTTAATTGTTTTTATATGATAGAATTCTTTAATTTGATTGTTGTCTGTTCTTGAATCAATTTCGTGATTAGTGTAGCTTTTGCATTGTCACGTTCGATCATATTGTGTTTGCTTAATTCACAATAGCTTATAATCCGTTTGCTTTATCCGGAATTCAGGGACAGACTTCGTATAATTGCTATTGCGCTTGTCAGTAGTTTTTGTAGTCGAATAGGATCAGACCCGTTTAGGGAATTGGAATTTTATAGGGATCAATGATAAGTCGGAAGTTGATACAGTGGGTTGATTCATTTCAGCTTATTTAGATAATCACTTTTTTATAATAACTTATTTTCTGCATTTTTATAATTGAACACGAAACAACCCCCCTTAATTCGAATTCCATTCGGTTAGTAACAACTAAGAATCCTTGTGAGACGATATTCGAGTCACTTGTCGCTATCTACAATTTTATTCAAAATAACTCGTTTTTGATCCGCGTGCGACAGCAGATTAAATTGGCGCCGTTGCCGGGGATTCTTGTTGTTATTAACTGATATTAGAGTCATAGGTTTAGTGTTCTCGCGTTTAGGCCGTAGTTTCCCCACGGTTTTGGCCAATTCGCGTTTTGAGTCGAAAAAAATCGGTTTTTGGAAAAATTGTGTTCGATTGTAAAAAGTTTTTGCCTACTGGAAGCAGAAAAATCGTGTGATCAATACTCCCTTACTCTACAAGAGTAAGGGAATTCGAGCCAAAATTGCCAAATTCATCGTTTTTCTATTTTTAATGAATTTTTTACTGTTTTCATAGAGTCGAAAAAATCCAAAAAAATTCTCAAAATTCTTATTTCATCTAATTAGATTAAATTTTGTGTTTTTATATTTTTATGAACTTATTTTAATCGTGTTCTTCATTCTATTTGTTTATGGCTGTTATAGGACATTGTTGGCATTTTCGCATTTGTTGCTGCATTGCTTAATTGATTTTGATTCTGAACTTGATTTTGATAATATGGTTGATCAAAGAACACTAAGGCAGCTGGCTGCGCTTGATGTTAATTATAATGGTTTATGTATTGAATATGCTGATGTTGTTGTTCCCTTTGAATCGAAATCTGGTTTAATACACTTGTTGCCAAGGTTTAGTGGTCTTACAGGTGAGGATCCACATAAGCATCTGAAAGAATTACAGATTGTTTGTTCTACATTATTGAGACCTAAAGGAATAACAGAAGACCATATCAAGCTGAGAGTCTTCCCGTTCTCACTTCAAGGTGCTGCAAAAGATTGGTTATACTACCTTGAGCCGAATTCTGTTACAAGCTGGAATGATCTCAAAAAAGTGTTCTTAGAAAGATTCTTCCCTCCCCAAGTTACAACTTTTGCATCTTCCAGACCTTCACTAGAGGATATTGTCAAACAAATGGCTGCAAATAATCTCCAGTATCAACAACAAATAGATTCTACTCTTCAAACTTTGCAAACACAAATTGGACAACTTGCCACTTTGATGAATGTCATGCAACAAGCTCAAGGATCACACCAACTACTTTCCCAAAAAGTAGTGAATCCAAAAGGTCCTAATGTAAGTGCGATTTCCTTGAGTTTCGAAAAGAGTGTTGAATCGGTTGAACCAGCACCAGAAAAAAATAAAGAGGTGGTTATGTCCATTCCTAAACTTGATTCTGAAATTGTTGATGACACTTATAATGATTTGTTTGCAGCTGTCAATTTTCCATCTTTTTCTGGTTTTGATGATGTTTACTCGTGTTCTGATTGCACTGACACTAACGTGTGTGTTGTTTGTGCTGAGATTAATGATGCCTTGCAGGGTGACATTTTTCCTACAGGTGAAGTTGTCGATGAAGTTGTTTATGCCGTTGAACTTGAAATCTCGACTGCCCAAAACACACCATCCGTTGAACAACCCCCTTCTTTAGAGTCTGCACTACTTCCTGAATATTTAAATTATTCATCAAAGACTGAATTTGAGAATGAAGAGAAATCATTGAAGAAACATAGAAATGGAATTGGATGGACTTTGATTGACATTCTTGATATTATTCCATCATGTAATGAGCATAAGATCTCACTTTCAGATGAAGAAAAATTAGTGAGGCAGCCCTTTCAACCATTGATCTTTGATGTTGTGATAAATGACATCACTTTCACGTGCGCATTCGACACTTTTACTTTTCGGAGATTGTTATTTGACCCTGGAATAAAAGGCGAAGGCACTAAAATAAATTTCAAGGTCAATGTACACCGTATTAGGCTACTCCATGAGAGCCCCACTTTGGAAGAAGAAAATGTAGAAGATATCTCTTTGAGAAAGGATACTTATGTGATCAGCTATCCTCCTTGACTACTCGGGTGTGTTATTTCCTCTCTCTCCTCTCTTTTATTTTATGTTTGTTTCTTTCATTGAGGACAATGCATGTTTTAAGTGTGGGGGAGGGAATCATTTATTTTTCTTTGTTTTTGTTCTTTGTTTTGTTTTGTTTTTAGTTATTATATTAAAAAAATGAAGAGAATACTTTGTTTAATTTTCTTTTGTTTCCTTGTTTTGTTTTCCGTTTTAAAAAAAAAATATGCATCTTTTTGAAAGTTTTAGGCTATAGATTGATTTGAGTCGAGTTTGCGGAGACTTGGGAAAAATTCACAAGATCGGTATCGTTTTAACACCGTAAGTCTCCTGCATATGGAAATTGATTTGAATTTTTTATTATGTTTTAGCCTTAAATTCTCATTCTCTGACAGCTCTTGAGTAGTTTATTTCAGCAGTCGGCACCATCTCTCACACACTTTACGTAGGGAAGCCGATGAATATAAGTGAGTGTTCCGAAAAAAAGAAAAAGGAAATGCACCTTCTAAGTTTGGTGACCCTCACTCGGTCTCTTAACCCAACGGTTGTGGAACCTTCAAAAGAAAAAGTTGAAAATAAGACTCTTTGTTAGTTGGTTCAGCGGTTTCTGGTGCTGAACTTGGAAGGGCGGATTACGGTCCGATCCCCCGCAACTACAACTGAGTAAGCAAAGGGTTATGCCACGTAAGTACTAGAACCCCGTGCAAAAAAGGATCAGAGTCACTAACCGGTCGTCCTGCTATAAGTGTGTGGAGATAACGGGCTTAATGTGATTGCGCCTGAATGAAAAAGAGCAAAAAGGATGAGTAAGTTAGGCTATGGTATAATAATATGATTTGAATTGGTTTGTGTATTTAGGAGGCTTGTGTTTGCATATCTGTGGTTAGTGTTCTTACGATGTCCTTAGTGTGCAAGATTAGTACATGTCGATGCAAACTTACCCGAAAAAGATTTGTAGCCTAGGATGAGTAACTGTTGATGTATTTGTGCTTTCTTTGTTTTGTTTTTCATTTTGCTCGGAGTGCAAAAGTTCAAGTGTGGGGGAATTTGATCAGTGCATTTTGATGCACATTCCTCTACGGTTGTACTTATACATTTCCATGGTTTGCTTGTCTTATTTTTCTATTTTATAATGTTTTTATATTTTAATTTATTTTTATTGTTATTTGATTTTCGTATTTAATTTTCAGCTTTAACAGTCTGTACGGAAACGATCATAACTGGAGTTCCAGAAGTCCGATTGAGGCGTTCTAATAATTGTCGGAAAGCTAAAAGAAAGAGCTACAACTTTTATGTTGGAGTCAAAGTCAGAATCGGAACCTATATTTCCCAGAATTCCGTTTGAAGCTGCAGCACTATTTTATTTTCAGTTTTTGGGTCGTTTAGTAGTGGCCCTGGTTTTGTCATTCGACCCAGTTGGGTCATAAACGTTTTTTGGCTAATTCCTAATAGGTATAGCAGCCGTGTTACTGTTTATCACGTTTGACTATTCACAATTTTGTTTCGACTCTTTTGCTCTGTACGGTAATGGAGAACTAAACCTCGAGGATCAATTCACTGTAATCAGATGCCGCTTTGAGGTTCTTTTATAATTTTCCATTAATCTGTTCCTTGAATTCAATCTATAATTACAATTGCTTGCTTAATTTAATTGTTTTTATATGATAGAATTCTTTAATTTGATTGTTGTCTGTTCTTGAATCAATTTCGTGATTAGTGTAGCTTTTGCATTGTCACGTTCGATCATATTGTGTTTGCTTAATTCACAATAGCTTATAATCCGTTTGCTTTATCCGGAATTCAGGGACAGACTTCGTATAATTGCTATTGCGCTTGTCAGTAGTTTTTGTAGTCGAATAGGATCAGACCCGTTTAGGGAATTGGAATTTTATAGGGATCAATGATAAGTCGGAAGTTGATACAGTGGGTTGATTCATTTCAGCTTATTTAGATAATCACTTTTTTATAATAACTTATTTTCTGCATTTTTATAATTGAACACGAAACAACCCCCCTTAATTCGAATTTCATTCGGTTAGTAACAACTAAGAATCCTTGTGAGACGATATTCGAGTCACTTGTCGCTATCTACAATTTTATTCAAAATAACTCGTTTTTGATCCGCGTGCGACAGCAGATTAAATTGGCGCCGTTGCCGGGGATTCTTGTTGTTATTAACTGATATTAGAGTCATAGGTTTAGTGTTCTCGCGTTTAGGCCGTAGTTTCCCCACGGTTTTGGCCAATTCGCGTTTTGAGTCGAAAAAAATCGGTTTTTGGAAAAATTGTGTTCGATTGTAAAAAGTTTTTGCCTACTGGAAGCAGAAAAATCGTGTGATCAATACTCCCTTACTCTAGAAGAGTAAGGGAATTCGAGCCAAAATTGCCAAATTCATCGTTTTTCTATTTTTAATGAATTTTTTACTGTTTTCATAGAGTCGAAAAAATCCAAAAAAAATCTCAAAATTCTTATTTCATCTAATTAGATTAAATTTTGTGTTTTTATATTTTTATGAACTTATTTTAATCGTGTTCTTCATTCTATTTGTTTATGGCTGTTATAGGACATTGTTGGCATTTTCGCATTTGTTGCTGCATTGCTTAATTGATTTTGATTCTGAACTTGATTTTGATAATATGGTTGATCAAAGAACACTAAGGCAGCTGGCTGCGCTTGATGTTAATTATAATGGTTTATGTATTGAATATGCTGATGTTGTTGTTCCCTTTGAATCGAAATCTGGTTTAATACACTTGTTGCCAAGGTTTAGTGGTCTTACAGGTGAGGATCCACATAAGCATCTGAAAGAATTACAGATTGTTTGTTCTACATTATTGAGACCTAAAGGAATAACAGAAGACCATATCAAGCTGAGAGTCTTCCCGTTCTCACTTCAAGGTGCTGCAAAAGATTGGTTATACTACCTTGAGCCGAATTCTGTTACAAGCTGGAATGATCTCAAAAAAGTGTTCTTAGAAAGATTCTTCCCTCCCCAAGTTACAACTTTTGCATCTTCCAGACCTTCACTAGAGGATATTGTCAAACAAATGGCTGCAAATAATCTCCAGTATCAACAACAAATAGATTCTACTCTTCAAACTTTGCAAACACAAATTGGACAACTTGCCACTTTGATGAATGTCATGCAACAAGCTCAAGGATCACACCAACTACTTTCC
Organism: Vicia villosa; assembly: GCF_029867415.1. Classification (NCBI taxonomy): domain Eukaryota; kingdom Viridiplantae; phylum Streptophyta; class Magnoliopsida; order Fabales; family Fabaceae; genus Vicia; species Vicia villosa. The sequence goes on from NW_026706255.1 coordinate 48,948, forward strand.
CAAAAAGTAGTGAATCCAAAAGGTCCTAATGTAAGTGCGATTTCCTTGAGTTTCGAAAAGAGTGTTGAATCGGTTGAACCAGCACCAGAAAAAAATAAAGAGGTGGTTATGTCCATTCCTAAACTTGATTCTGAAATTGTTGATGACACTTATAATGATTTGTTTGCAGCTGTCAATTTTCCATCTTTTTCTGGTTTTGATGATGTTTACTCGTGTTCTAATTGCACTGACACTAACGTGTGTGTTGTTTGTGCTGAGATTAATGATGCCTTGCAGGGTGACATTTTTCCTACAGGTGAAGTTGTCGATGAAGTTGTTTATGCCGTTGAACTTGAAATCTCGACTGCCCAAAACACACCATCCGTTGAACAACCCCCTTCTTTAGAGTCTGCACTACTTCCTGAATATTTAAATTATTCATCAAAGACTGAATTTGAGAATGAAGAGAAATCATTGAAGAAACATAGAAATGGAATTGGATGGACTTTGATTGACATTCTTGATATTATTCCATCATGTAATGAGCATAAGATCTCACTTTCAGATGAAGAAAAATTAGTGAGGCAGCCCTTTCAACCATTGATCTTTGATGTTGTGATAAATGACATCACTTTCACGTGCGCATTCGACACTTTTACTTTTCGGAGATTGTTATTTGACCCTGGAATAAAAGGCGAAGGCACTAAAATAAATTTCAAGGTCAATGTACACCGTATTAGGCTACTCCATGAGAGCCCCACTTTGGAAGAAGAAAATGTAGAAGATATCTCTTTGAGAAAGGATACTTATGTGATCAGCTATCCTCCTTGACTACTCGGGTGTGTTCTTTCCTCTCTCTCCTCTCTTTTATTTTATGTTTGTTTCTTTCATTGAGGACAATGCATGTTTTAAGTGTGGGGGAGGGAATCATTTATTTTTCTTTGTTTTTGTTCTTTGTTTTGTTTTGTTTTTAGTTATTATATTAAAAAAATGAAGAGAATACTTTGTTTAATTTTCTTTTGTTTCCTTGTTTTGTTTTCCGTTTTAAAAAAAAAAATGCATCTTTTTGAAAGTTTTAGGCTATAGATTGATTTGAGTCGAGTTTGCGGAGACTTGGGAAAAATTCACAAGATCGGTATCGTTTTAACACCGTAAGTCTCCTGCATATGGAAATTGATTTGAATTTTTTATTATGTTTTAGCCTTAAATTCTCATTCTCTGACAGCTCTTGAGTAGTTTATTTCAGCAGTCGGCACCATCTCTCACACACTTTACGTAGGGAAGCCGATGAATATAAGTGAGTGTTCCGAAAAAAAGAAAAAGGAAATGCACCTTCTAAGTTTGGTGACCCTCACTCGGTCTCTTAACCCAACGGTTGTGGAACCTTCAAAAGAAAAAGTTGAAAATAAGACTCTTTGTTAGTTGGTTCAGCGGTTTCTGGTGCTGAACTTGGAAGGGCGGATTACGGTCCGATCCCCCGCAACTACAACTGAGTAAGCAAAGGGTTATGCCACGTAAGTACTAGAACCCCGTGCAAAAAAGGATCAGAGTCACTAACCGGTCGTCCTGCTATAAGTGTGTGGAGATAACGGGCTTAATGTGATTGCGCCTGAATGAAAAAGAGCAAAAAGGATGAGTAAGTTAGGCTATGGTATAATAATATGATTTGAATTGGTTTGTGTATTTAGGAGGCTTGTGTTTGCATATCTGTGGTTAGTGTTCTTACGATGTCCTTAGTGTGCAAGATTAGTACATGTCGATGCAAACTTACCCGAAAAAGATTTGTAGCCTAGGATGAGTAACTGTTGATGTATTTGTGCTTTCTTTGTTTTGTTTTTCATTTTGCTCGGAGTGCAAAAGTTCAAGTGTGGGGGAATTTGATCAGTGCATTTTGATGCACATTCCTCTACGGTTGTACTTATACATTTCCATGGTTTGCTTGTCTTATTTTTCTATTTTATAATGTTTTTATATTTTAATTTATTTTTATTGTTATTTGATTTTCGTATTTAATTTTCAGCTTTAACAGTCTGTACGGAAACGATCATAACTGGAGTTCCAGAAGTCCGATTGAGGCGTTCTAATAATCGCCGGAAAGCTAAGAGAAAGAGCTACAACTTTTATGTTGGAGTCAAAGTCAGAATCGGAACCTATATTTCCCAGAATTGCGTTTGAAGCTGCAGCACTATTTTATTTTCAGTTTTTGGGTCGTTTAGTAGTGGCCCTGGTTTTGTCATTCGACCCAGTTGGGTCATAAACGTTTTTTTGGCTAATTCCTAATAGGTATAGCAGCCGTGTTACTGTTTATCACGTTTGACTATTCACAATTTTGTTTCGACTCTTTTGCTCTGTACGGTAATGGAGAACTAAACCTCGAGGATCAATTCACTGTAATCAGATGCCGCTTTGAGGTTCTTTTATAATTTTCCATTAATCTGTTCCTTGAATTCAATCTATAATTACAATTGCTTGCTTAATTTAATTGTTTTTATATGATAGAATTCTTTAATTTGATTGTTGTCTGTTCTTGAATCAATTTCGTGATTAGTGTAGCTTTTGCATTGTCACGTTCGATCATATTGTGTTTGCTTAATTCACAATAGCTTATAATCCGTTTGCTTTATCCGGAATTCAGAGACAGACTTCGTATAATTGCTATTGCGCTTGTCAGTAGTTTTTGTAGTCGAATAGGATCAGACCCGTTTAGGGAATTGGAATTTTATAGGGATCAATGATAAGTCGGAAGTTGATACAGTGGGTTGATTCATTTCAGCTTATTTAGATAATCACTTTTTTATAATAACTTATTTTCTGCATTTTTATAATTGAACACGAAACAACCCCCCTTAATTCGAATTCCATTCAGTTAGTAACAACTAAGAATCCTTGTGAGACGATATTCGAGTCACTTGTCGCTATCTACAATTTTATTCAAAATAACTCGTTTTTGATCCGCGTGCGACAGCAGATTAAATTGGCGCCGTTGCCGGGGATTCTTGTTGTTATTAACTGATATTAGAGTCATAGGTTTAGTGTTCTCGCGTTTAGGCCGTAGTTTCCCCACGGTTTTGGCCAATTCGCGTTTTGAGTCGAAAAAAATCGGTTTTTGGAAAAATTGTGTTCGATTGTAAAAAGTTTTTGCCTACTGGAAGCAGAAAAATCGTGTGATCAATACTCCCTTACTCTAGAAGAGTAAGGGAATTCGAGCCAAAATTGCCAAATTCATCGTTTTTCTATTTTTAATGAATTTTTTACTGTTTTCATAGAGTCGAAAAAATCCAAAAAAATTCTCAAAATTCTTATTTCATCTAATTAGATTAAATTTTGTGTTTTTATATTTTTATGAACTTATTTTAATCGTGTTCTTCATTCTATTTGTTTATGGCTGTTATAGGACATTGTTGGCATTTTCGCATTTGTTGCTGCATTGCTTAATTGATTTTGATTCTGAACTTGATTTTGATAATATGGTTGATCAAAGAACACTAAGGCAGCTGGCTGCGCTTGATGTTAATTATAATGGTTTATGTATTGAATATGCTGATGTTGTTGTTCCCTTTGAATCGAAATCTGGTTTAATACACTTGTTGCCAAGGTTTAGTGGTCTTACAGGTGAGGATCCACATAAGCATCTGAAAGAATTACAGATTGTTTGTTCTACATTATTGAGACCTAAAGGAATAACAGAAGACCATATCAAGCTGAGAGTCTTCCCGTTCTCACTTCAAGGTGCTGCAAAAGATTGGTTATACTACCTTGAGCCGAATTCTGTTACAAGCTGGAATGATCTCAAAAAAGTGTTCTTAGAAAGATTCTTCCCTCCCCAAGTTACAACTTTTGCATCTTCCAGACCTTCACTAGAGGATATTGTCAAACAAATGGCTGCAAATAATCTCCAGTATCAACAACAAATAGATTCTACTCTTCAAACTTTGCAAACACAAATTGGACAACTTGCCACTTTGATGAATGTCATGCAACAAGCTCAAGGATCACACCAACTACTTTCCCAAAAAGTAGTGAATCCAAAAGGTCCTAATGTAAGTGCGATTTCCTTGAGTTTCGAAAAGAGTGTTGAATCGGTTGAACCAGCACCAGAAAAAAATAAAGCGGTGGTTATGTCCATTCCTAAACTTGATTCTGAAATTGTTGATGACACTTATAATGATTTGTTTGCAGCTGTCAATTTTCCATCTTTTTCTGGTTTTGATGATGTTTACTCGTGTTCTGATTGCACTGACACTAACGTGTGTGTTGTTTGTGCTGAGATTAATGATGCCTTGCAGGGTGACATTTTTCCTACAGGTGAAGTTGTCGATGAAGTTGTTTATGCCGTTGAACTTGAAATCTCGACTGCCCAAAACACACCATCCGTTGAACAACACTAATCTAATGCTAATCTAATGCCACGTTTCTCATAAGAACCTCAGGAACGCCATCTGTCTTTAGACAGTTACGAAACCGTCTTCGAATTTCAAATCCTCCCGCCTAAGTCCTTCTTCGACGCGTGGCAGTGTATTTAACATTAAAACACTAAAAAAGCACGCTAAGTGTCAATACTTAACATATTTCACGAAATCTGTCTAAGTCTTCGAAGACATATACTCCTACTAGCTTCAGCATTCACTATCTTCGTTATAACTTAGAAATCTTCATTCTCGAAGCATGGCCATCAGGAGCCATTTTTATCTTCAAAGATGGTCATCAGTAACCATCCTTCCTTCGAGTTTTTATCCTTCGAAGGACCATGTTTGCAAAACGAAATCTTCAGCTAACAGTATCTCAATTATTCATTAGTCATTTTTATATTATCACAAGTAGACAACATCAATAAAACCAACACAACATAGACAATTTTTAATCTCACGATATGTTATATAATGGGCATATTTCGTGTCCATGTAACATTATTATGCTGGAGCCTTCGTATAATACTATCTAGATAGTTTCACACCAGTGATAGAAGAACATAACCTAAAACCATAAATTTATTACAATCATAAATCAAATAAGCAAGCAATAAATGGGATATCAGGCAATCAATAGATGACATATCAAGAAAGAAATATATGGGATATCAAAAAAATTGAATCTAGCATACTCGTCAAAAGTAATGTGAGGATGACAAGTGGTTAATGTAACCAAATGTCATTTAAATGTCACAAATCCAATTGTAACACCCAAAACCCTGAACATATGATTTACGAAACCTGAGAAAATATCATATACGAAAGGGTGTTACATCTCAGCATAGCATCTTCAAATTGTCTCATAAATATAAAACCAACTTCAATTAATCATAAAATTGTTAATTCAACAACTCGCAGAAAAATGACATAATTAAGGTATTTTCAACCAAGTGTTACACTATCAGAGTGACACAACGGAAAACTAAACAACCGACCAAGGTACAGCAACAACGCGAAAGATAAAAGCAACGAAGAAGGCCAATTATTTCATCCTCCAAAACAAGCAAATCACTAATGCTCCTCAATCTCTACTTAAGTATTTGCACAATAGGCATATAGGACAACACATAAAACAAAAAGGGGTGAGAATACATTCACATATGTTAATTGTGTATGTACATATTTCGGATGTTTGGGCCGACCAGGCAAGCCGACACCTAAAGGAGGAAGTAGGCACGAGATAAAGATTGGGGATAAATCTTAAGAAGCCTAGTTGGATTTTCAACTCCGCAGGGACTCACAGCTCAGCGGGGATTCCCTAACTCATAATGGATGTGCAAATCGGTTAGGGTCATTAGCCCAGCCAGAACGAGCTTGCAAGTAGGCACACAACCGTTCTACCTAAGCCGACCATAACCGTTGCCCACACATAAAGAGACTTCGTCGTTATGGAAGTTACGGTTCTTTAATAACCAGACGGCGAGAGTTATGTCAGCTCGCTCATTATGGAGGGAATCCAAGGTCCCTCCATTAATGACAATGATTATGGCTCCAGTAGATATAAATAGGGCTCCCAACCAAGGGATAAGCAAGACGCATTTTATCTTGAGCTTGCATCACTTGCAGTGCTCAAATCTCTAAAGCTAAACATTCACAAACTCCTGTGTGACCTCGCCGAAATCTTCTTTCGGGAGGTAATCAAAAGTGTTTTATCAGAATAGTGTATAAAACAGCGAGGATAGTACAATTAGCATAAATAATCAATTACCCAATCCATCAATAGCAATAATCAATCACAAATGCAATTTTGTATGCAATGCATTCATCTCCTTTACTCCAATGCATGTAGTATCAATATATTAGATATCATAGGTGTATTACTGACTTATCCAACTTGTCACTAGACCAAAGTCCTACTCATCACTGCATCTAAGTCCTACTCATCACTAGATTCAAGTCTTACTCGTCTTTGGACAAGAGTCAAAAATGCAAAATCAGAAAAATCCCATACAAAAACCATAGTTGCATTACAGGTGCCCGTAATGTGTATTACGACCCGTAATGCAGTCCATATCCTCCCCTATATAAAACGCAGAGGCGCATTATGGCCACCCTTAATGGGCATTACGACCTGTAATGCGCTAGCGAGAAAAATTTGAATTTTTTAAATTTTCTTCCCTTCCACCTTGTAACACCCCATTTCTACCCGACAATTATAATGCGGAAAATATCAGAGTATTTAAAATTTCTTGATAAGAAAATGAGGCGTCACATATTCATTTAACAATAAATCACATCACCGCATTTAGAGAATACATAGCACACTCTTTAATCAATCAAATAAATACTCAATATAATATACCTTTTAAAACAGAATAACTTCTTTCATTAGAACATGGCGGAATCATAATTCTCAATCTTTGAGCCAATAACATCTTATGCAGCTAAGATAAAACGACAAACAACAATATCATAAATGTAACACCCCATATTTTCCATTATTTAATTTAATTAGATTTTTAAATTATTTAATCGGATTAATTGGCATTTTGGTAAATTATTGAGGAATAGTGTTGAAATAAACAATTGGGATTAGTGTAGTGGTTAGCAAAAGGGGGTGTTAACTATGTAAGCCTTATTGAGACATTTTCTATTTTTCATAAAATAAGGGAAATTGGAAAAAAGAAGGAAGTTAGAAGAGAAAGAGCAAAAGTCTGAGAAAATGAGAAGATACGTGAAAAGGAGAAGAAGAGGAAGAAGAGGACCTTCGAAGATTCGACTCAAAGGTAAGGGGGGACTCTTCGGGTTAGTGATTATTATTTAATCAAGGGTAGTTGAACTGATTAGGATTGTTGTTCGATTCGATTGCATGTTTTGGTTTTGGGGTTTTGGGGGATTTAGGTTGTTAATGTTGATTGGATGCAATTGATGAATTTGATGAATGGTTTGGTGTTAGATGACTTCTAAAACGTGTTATATTTGTATTATGTTATGTTGTTTGATGAGGTTTTGGTATGGGACTGTTTTGGTGCGATTTGGATGAGATTGGGAGAAGAAATATGTTAAAATCGCAGAAAAATTCTGCATCTGCGAAGTATGCGTCGACCTGAGTGTCAGCATGTGTCGACTCATGGGTCAGCGTGCGCATACCCGAGGGGGGGGGGGGCAGGAAATCTAATGCATAACATCCAATTTTTGACAAATTTTCTGAGGGGCGTAACTTTCAAACCGTACATCCGTTTTGAGCGTTGCGAAGCTAATTTATAGTTTTATGTGATGAATTGATGAAATGGGAAGTGGCTCTATTTTATTTTAAATGTTGATTTAATTTAATGAATGGACTATATCATTGTGTACATATATGTGTGAATGTAACAATGTGTTATTGTGGTGGTGTAGTCACTTTGAATTTTATTTTGATTGTGTGGTGTTTTGACATGACTATATGTGATATGACTGAATGATTGTTAATACATGTGCATGCTTATTGGTTATGAAATGGTGAGTTGTAATGAGACGATGCGAAGCATCGGATCGGTGATGTTATAAGTATGTCATATGTGTACATTCATTCATACGCATTTTGGTGATGGATCCCAGTGATGTTGTGGATCAAATGGTGGGCATAATTCCCATTGTGTGGAATTTGTGCCGGTTGGACTGTATCTTGAAGATGAGAGATCAGTTGGATGGGTTTAGCCCATGTATGGTACCACATGCATAGTATCAGTTCATTCATGTGCATGATAATATAGTATGATAAAATGATTGTGTATTATACTTGGTGATGCATTTGATTTTGGTGCTTGATCAGCTGTTATAAATCTGAATACATGTTATGATTGGGTGAATGATAATGTTATGATGTCTTATTACTTATGACTGTATAATAATTATTAATTTCGAATGAGACTCACCCTTACATGTTGACATTTTCAAATTAAGGAGTAGCAGCATCTTGATTTGGTGAGGATAGCTCATAGGCTAGTTCGTAGTCCGTGTCGAGTCATGCTCTGATTTGTAACACTGGTGAACGATAGACTTAAGAGTTACTTATGATACTCTATTTTATTATTTTGGATTATGTATCGTTTGGTTTATGTTTTGGTGATGTCTTACGATACCGTTAAATGACATTCCGCTGTGTCGATGATGTATTTTGATAATTTTGTGAATCGTTCCTAATAAAGCATGACAAACGACTTATGGTTTTCATTATTTTCTTAATTGTGGCACCCTTGTTTTATGTTTACTCTGATTTTTTTTTTAATTTCCGCGGGGGTTTAGAAGGGTGTTACAATAGTGGTATCAGAGCATAGTCCGTCGTTGTGACCAGAGTCTTGTTACTATTCCTGTATGCGACTAGTGTGTGTATCACTGTCGATACTTTTGTTCTAACGGAATTGTTTTGTGAATAAGTAGAACAATGACTGACAGAGGTGGAAGGAATGATGATGCTATTGCAGAGGCTCTGGGTATGATTGTTGGTGTTCTGGGAGGGAGTGCCAACGGAGCTGGGATTGGTGCTGACAGGCAGTTGAACAGCTTTCAGAGGAACAATCCTCCATTATTCAAAGGCACGCGTGATCCTGAAGGTGCTCAGAAGTGGCTTAAGGAGATCGAGAGGATTTTCAGAGTCATCGATTGTGCTGAGAATCTGAAAGTGATGTATGGTACTCACATGTTATCTGAAAAGGCTGATGACTGGTGGATGGCTACTAGAGCTGAACTGGATGCTGATGGTGTATCCATTTCTTGGACTATGTTTAAGAGAGAATTTATGAGGAGGTATTTTCCTGAAGACGTTCGAGGCAGAAAAGAAATTGAATTTTTGGAGCTGACTCAAGGTAACATGATGGTACCAGAGTATGCTTCGAAATTTGTTGAGTTGGCGAAGTACTACGTTCACTACAATAATGATGAAACTAGTGGATTCTCAAAGTGCATCAAGTTTGAGAATGGTCTTCATGATGAGATCAAGCAAGGAATCAGGTACCAGAGAATTCGGCGATTTGTCAACTTGGTGAACTGTAGTAGGATCTTTGAAGAGGATAACCTTAAGCTGAAGTCATCTCAGTCTCGTGAGTTGGTTGACAAAAAGGGTAAGAAGCCTATGGATAGAGGTAAGCCATATGGTAGAGGAAACCCAAAAGCTGGTAATTGGAAAAGGCCTAGTGGGGGAGATTCTGGTGCTCCCGTTAGGTGCTACAACTGTGGTGAACCTGGGCATAGAAGGAACGAGTGCAAGAGTGGGGAGAAGAAGTGCTTCAAGTGTGGTAAGGCAGGTCATATTGCTCCTGACTGCAGAATGAGGACTGTGACTTGTTACAACTGTGGCGAAGAAGGCCATATCAGTCCGTAGTGCACCAAGCCAAAGAAGGATCAGTCTGGAGGAAAGGTTTTTGCTTTGTCTGGATCAGAGACTACTCTAGAGGATAGATTGATTAAAGGTACGTGTTTCATACATGACACACCTTTGATTGCGATTATTGATACTGGTGCGACTCACTCGTTTATTTCATTGGATTGTGCTAAGAGGTTAAATTTAGAGATATCTTGCATAAATGGAAGTATGGTTATTAACACTCCTGCGTCGGGTTCAGTGACCACTTCATCTGCATGTTTGAAATGTTCTATTGATATATTTGGTAGAAAATTTGGAATGGACTTAGTGTGCCTTCCGCTGGAACAACTTGACGTTATTTTGGGGATGAACTGGTTGCAATTCAACCGAGTTCATATCAATTGTTTTACAAAGACGGTTATCTTTCCTGAAGAGGTTAGTGTCGAGGATTTAGCAATGACTGCGAGACAGGTGGGTGAGGCGGTTAAGGACGGAGCAGTCGTGTTTATGTTATTTGCTTCGATGGAGATGAAAGGAAAGTAAGTGAGTAGTGAATTGTCGGTGGTATGTGATTTTCCAGAGGTTTTTCCGGAAGATGTTAGAGAGTTGCCACCTGAGAGAGAAGTAGAATTTGCTATTGAGTTGATTCATGGAACTAGTCCTGTGTCGATGGCACCTTATAGAATGTCGACATCTTAGTTGACTGAGTTGAAGATTTAATTAGAAGAGTTGTTGGAGAAGGAATTTATTCGTCCGAGTGTGTCACCATGGGGTGCGCCGGTGTTATTGGTGAAGAAGAAGGAAGGGTCTATGAGGTTGTGTGTAGACTACATGCAACTGAATAAAGTTACTATCAAGAATCGGTATCCATTGCCAAGGATTGATGATTTGATGGATCAACTGGTTGGAGCAAGTGTGTTTAGTAAAATTGATTTGAGGTCTGGATATCATCAGATTCGAGTGAAGACAGACGATATTCAGAAGACTGCATTCAGAACAACGTATGGTCATTACGAATATACTGTGATGCCATTTGGAGTTACTAATGCACCTAGTGTTTTTATGGAGTATATGAATAGGATTTTTCATCCTTATCTCGATAAGTTCGTCGTGGTGTTTATTGACGACATTCTGATATATTCCAAAAGCAAAGAAGAACATAAGGAACATCTCAGAATTGTGTTGGAGATATTAAAAGAGAAGAAGCTTTATGCCAAATTGTCGAAGTGTGAATTTTGGTTAAGCAAAGTAAGTTTTCTTGGCCATGTGATTTCCAAGGATGGTATTGCCGTAGATCCATCCGGCGAAGGTAGAAGTTGTGTCTCAGTGGGAAGCTCCGAAGTCTGTTTCCGAAATTCGTAGCTTTCTGGGTCTTGCAGGTTACTATCAGAAGTTTATAGAAGGATTTTCGAAGTTAGCTTTACCGTTGACGAAGTTGACTAGAAAAGGGCAAGCGTTTATTTGGAACTCGAAGTGCGAAGAAGGATTTCAAGAGTTGAAGAAGAGGTTGACTAGTGCTCCCATTCTAATTTTGCCGAATCCGACAGAATCTTTTGTAGTGTATTGTGATGCTTTGTTAATGGGATTAGGTGGTGTATTGATGCAAAATCAACAGGTAGTCGCTTATGCGTCGAGGCAACTCAAAGTGCATGAGAAGAATTACCTGACTCACGACTTAGAGTTGGCAGCAGTGGTATTTGTGTTGAAACTGTGGAGGTATTATCTGTATGGTTCAAGGTTTGAAGTGTTTAGTGATTGTAATACGGTGAACTGACTTTATCAAAATGTCGCGGTTAAGCAAGAGTCGCCACCGACTTTTATTTTATCCAAATTAAATAGAAAGGCTAAAAGAACAGAAAAAAAACCTTTTTAAAGAAAACTGAGTTCGGGGGGTAATTTATGCAAAGGGAAAGTGTAAGGCACCCTTTGCATCCATGGTTTTCCATGGGCTCTTAATTGCTTTGCTCTTTAGTTTTGAAGCCAAAAGTTTAGAAATGTAGAAGAAGAAGAAGAATAAGGACTTTAGCTCGTAAATGAGCGTAGCCTTATTGAAGTTTTTTAAGAAGAAGTGTAATAAAAAGATTTTTGAACCAGAGCAAACCAATTAGGGGCAAATTACCTGGTTAGATGAAAAATGTTCTTTTAGCCTTTCAGGGCTATCCATACCATAGGAGGGTAGGGAAGTCCTTTTATTTGGAGGTTAAAGGGTCGTCGAATCATCGTTCTCCACAAGACTGTCTCTGGCCACCGAGAAGGCAGGTAGTCTAAGGGAAGGATCAGAATAGCCATCTTTATCAGGCAACCAGAGGATACCTCAGCACTTCGTAGGCAACTTCGAGGGACGAGATCATATTAGCGAATCGAAGGCAGCATCATTGGGACTTATGATCTGAAGAATGAACCGAGGGCAACATTGCTGAGGTATCCTCGTATCCGAGGGACTTGGCTATTCTGCACTGAAAAACACAAGGCAACAAGGCAACAGGCAACAGGCAACAGGCAACAGGCAACAGGCAACAGGCAACAGGCAACAGGCAACAAGAGAGGTTACCATAAAAGGTGTGTGGGTGTAACAATCATGTGGTTAACTTCGATTACATTTATCTTGTAAAATTAGTGATTCTATGTTCAGTTCATAAGTTATCACTCCCTAGAATTACTAACCATGCAGTTAATATAAACAGTATTAAATGCCTTCAAGGCCACACAATACAACCAGAAGCAGATACATAATAAACCATGGGAAAGGGGAAGAAAAAGCAATAAAATAAAAACCCCAACAAGGCAAATGATTTGACATAAGTAATAATTAAAATAGAAGAGAACGAGTTTTAGGATTACCGAACATTTGAGCTTTGACCGGTTGGTTAACCCTAAAAATTGAAAAAGGAAAAATAAACAACAAAGGGTGAGTGCGTTACCAATTCATTGGCGGTTGAGGCTAACCCTAATTTTATTTATAAGGCAAAAGTTGTAGGGAATTCAATTTCCTTCAAAATGGGCTTTTGATGGGAAATTTCTAATGTTCCATGTAGGAGTTATGGCTGGTCAAAATTCAGTTGACTTTCTCCTATGAAAACCCTAATTTAGAAACTTTTGAATTTGTTGATTTCTGATCTTTCCTTGATGAAACATGATCAATCCTTGATCAAATGGTGAGTGGTACTTCAAAATGATATTGTTGACAAAAAGTCAGGAGTTTTAACTGTACTTTGACCATAGTTTGACTTTTAGGTCAACTAGTCGATTATTGATCGTTTGGGCCATTGGGTGAGCAATCTTTTGAATCAGAGCTTGAAAATTGGCATGAGGATCCTTTGAGGCATATGAGAGGTTATGAGATCCACTTGAATTGTCAGAACTTGATTTTTCTTTGAGAAGGTCAAAACCCTAATTCCTTGAGCCATTGTTTAGGAGAGAGTGTCTTTGAGTCTTGAACTTTAACATGAGTTTGAATTAGGAGAAATAAGATGGCCAAATTTTGGGGTATGACAGTGATCATAAGAGCTTGAAATATCTCTTTGATCATAAAGAGCTTAATATGAGGCAAAGAAGGTGGCTGGAATTCCTTAAAGACTATGATTTTGGTTTGAATTACCACCCTGGTAAGGCAAATGTGGTTGTTGATGCTTTGAGTAGGAAGTCCTTACATATGTCTATGCTGATGGTGCAAGAATTGGATTTGATTGAGCAATTTTGAGATTTGAGTCTAGTATGTGAAGGTACTTCTAATAGCATTAAGTTGGGTATGCTAAAGCTGACAAGTGGGATTCTTGATGAGATTAAAGAAGGACAGAAGACTGATGTTGAGCTGGTTGACAGATTGACTTTAATTAATTAGGGTAAAGGAGGTGAATTTAGAATTGACGAGAATGGCATAATGAGATTTGGCGACCACGTTTGTGTTCCTGATGTTGCCGAACTGAGGAAAAGTATTTTGGAAGAAGGACATCGTAGTGGATTGAGTATTCATCCTGGTGCTACCAAGATGTATCATGACTTGAAGAAATTATTCTGGTGGCCTGGAATGAAAAAGGAAATAGATGAATTTGTTTATTCTTGTTTGACTGAATGAAAGGACGATTCAATAATTGGAAGATCTGTTGCGTGCCTGTGTATTGGAAAAAGGCGGTGCATGGGATAGTTATTTTCCGTTGATTGAATTTACATACAACAATAGATACCATTCGAGTATTGGTATGGCTCCATTTGAAGCTTTGTATGGTTGGAGGTGTAGGACACCATTGTGTTGGTATGAATCTGGTGAAAGTGCGGTGATTGGACCAGAGATTGTTCAAGAGACGACAGAAAAGATTAGGATGATTCAGGAAAAGATGAAAGCTTCTCAGAGTCGTCAGAAAAGCTATCATGATAAGAGGCAGAGGACACTTGAATTTCAAGAGGGAGATCATGTGTTTCTGAGGGTGACTCCTACGACGGGTGTTGGTCGAGCACTAAAGTCAAGGAAGTTGACGCCGCGTTTTATTGGTCTGTTTCAAATTACGGAAAGAGTAGGAGAGGTGGCCTATCGTATTGCTTTTCCACCGACACTTGCGAACTTACATGACGTATTCCATGTATCTCATTTGAGGAAATACATTGCGGACCCGTCTCATGTAATCCAAGTGGACGATGTGCAAATGAAAGATAATTTGACAGTTGAAGCCTTGCCTATGAGAATTGAGGATCATAAGTTAAAGCAACTGCATGGTAAGGAAATATCTTTAGTCCGATGGCTTGGGGAGGAGCAGCAGGTGGGAATGTTACTTGGGAGCTGGAAAGTCAGATGAAGGACTCATATCCCGAACTCTTCGTTTGAGGTATGTTTTCGAGGACGAAAACTCTTTTAGTGGGGGAGAGTTGTAATACCCCATATTTTCCATTATTTAATTTAATTAGATTTTTAAATTATTTAATCGGATTAATTGGCATTTTGGTAAATTATTGAGGAATAGTGTTGAAATAAACAATTGGGATTAGTGTAGTGGTTTGAAAAAGGGGGGGTGTTAACTATGTAAGCCTTATTGAGACATTTTTTATTTTTCATAAAATAAGGGAAATTTGAAAAAAGAAGGAAGTTAGAAGAGAAAGAGCAAAAGTCTGAGAAAATGAGAAGATACGTGAAAAGGAGAAGAAGAGGACCTTTGAAGATTTAACTCAAAGGTAAGGGGGGGACTCTTCGGGTTAGTGATTATTATATAATCAAGGGTAGTTGAACTGATTAGGATTGTTGTTCGGTTCGATTGCATGTTTTGGTTTTGGGGTCTTGGGGGAATTAGGTTGTTAATGTTGATTGGATGCAATTGATGAATTTGATGAATGGTTTGGTGTTAGATGACTTCTAAAACGTGTTATATTTGTACTATGTTATGTTGTTTGATGAGGTTTTGGTATGGGACTGTTTTGGTGCGATTTGGATGAGATTGGGAGAAGAAATATGTTAAAATCGCAGAAAAATTCTGCATCTGCGAAGTATGCGTCGACCTGAGTGTCAGCATGCGTCGACTCATGGGTCAGCGTGTGCATACCCGAGGGGGGGGGGGGGGGCAGCAAATCTAATCCGTCGACCTGAAGGGGGTTTGCGTCGACGCATAACA
The DNA here is from genome assembly GCF_029867415.1 of Vicia villosa. NCBI lineage: Eukaryota > Viridiplantae > Streptophyta > Magnoliopsida > Fabales > Fabaceae > Vicia > Vicia villosa. The sequence continues at coordinate 64,277 of NW_026706255.1, forward strand.
TCCAATTTTTGACAAATTTTCTGAGGGGCATAACTTTCAAACCATACATCCGTTTTGAGCGGCGTTTGAGCGTTGCGAAGCTAATTTAAAGCTTTATATGATGAATTGATGAAATGGGCAGTGGCTATATTTTATTTTAAATGTTGATTCAATTTAATGAATGGACTATATCATTGTGTACATATATGTGTGAATGTAACAATGTGTTGTTGTGGTGGTGTAGCCACTTTGAATTTTATTTTTATTGTGTGGTGTTTTGACATGATTATATGTGGTATGACAGAATGATTGTTAATACATGTGCATGCTTATTGGTGATGAAATGGTGAGTTGTAATGAGACGATGTGAAGCATCTGATCAGTGATGTTATAAGTATGTGATATGTGTACATTCATTCATACGCATTTTGGTGATGGATCCCGGTGATGTTGTGGATCAAATGGTGGGCATAATTCCCATTGTGTGAAATTTGTGCCGGTTGGACTGTATCTTGAAGATGAGAGATCAGTTGGATGGGTTTAGCCCATGTATGGTACCACATGCATAGTGTCAGTTCATTCATGTGCATGATAATATAGTATGATAAAATGATTGTGTATTATACTTGGTGATGTATTTGATTTTGGTGCTTGATCAGTAGTTATAAATCTGAATACATGTTGTGATTGGGTGAATGATTATGCTATGATGTCTTATTACTTATGACTGTATAATAATTATTAATTTCGAATGAGACTCACCCTTACATGTTGACATTATCAGATTAAGGAGTAGCGGCATCTTGATTTGGTGAGGATAGCTCATAGGCTAGTCCGTAGTCCGTGTCGAGTCATGCTCTGATTTGTAACAATGGGGAACGATAGACTTAAGAGTTACTTATGATATTCTATTTTATTGTTTTGGATTATGTATCGTTTGGTATATGTTTTGGTGTTGTCTTACGATACCATTTGTCATACCCCAAAATTTTCCCATCTTATTTCTCTTAAATCAAACTCCTATCAAAGTTCAAGACTCAAAGACATCCCTCCTAAACAAAGGCTCAAGAAACTAGGGTTTGTGGCTTCTTGAAGAAAATCAATGAACCAAAGTCTCCAAGGCATCTCATATGGCTTATGATGTTTCAAACTACCTCTATGACAAAATTCAGGCTCTGACTCAAGGGATTGACCACTCAATTGCTCAGAAAGTCAACAGTCGACTAGTTGGACCTAAAAGTCAACTGTGGTCAAAGTACAGTCAAAACTCCTGATTTTTTGTCAACAACCTTATTTTGAAGTATCATTCACCATTTGATCAATGATTGATCATGGTTCATCAAGGAAAGATCAGAAATCAACAATTCCAAAAGTCTATAAATTAGGGTTTTCGTAGGAGAAAGTCAACTGAACTTTGACCAGCCATAACTCCCACATGGAACATCAGAAATTTCCCATCCAAGGCACATTTTGAAGGAAATTGAATTATCTACAACTTTGTCTCTCACAAGCCAAGTCTAAAAATGCTTCATTTGAGAGATATGGATTAAAGGATTATAGGTCCTTTTTGAAAATCAACCAAAAGCAGTTTTTTGTCAAAGCCAATATCATCAAGATAAATTCTTCAAATGGAAAAAAGCTTCCAAAGTGGCATGTAGAGGACATCTTGAGGTTTCCAAAAAGTCCTAGAACTTCTCCATATCTTAAAAATTGAGGGAGATATGCCTTGTCAAAGTTGGGCGATTTTAAGGAGAAAAATGTGGAATAAAAGGCTTCAAATTGGATTTTCTTGCAGAGGGACCCAATATTTCTTGGCCCAATCTTCATCCTTATGATATCCAAGGCCCTAAATTCATTTGCCACGATTTATTGATTAATATTGTATTTTTTTTATTGAATTTAACTCATGAAAAATACAATATAAATCATATAATTGGAAAGATACAAGAAAATTTGATTTAGTTTTGATTTTAATCAGAATCAATTATCAAAATATGTATTAATTGATATCAAATTCGTGCAAGAGCTAATTGGTTGGAAAATATGGATTTGGCTCAAGTTTAGAAACTTTGAAAATCAATTTTCAATCAAAGTTCCAATCTTGGATTCAAAGAGATTCAACTCAAAATTGTTGCCCTAATCTCATCACATATAAGGGAATATTCGTTCCAGATGCAAGGGAGGATTTTTCAGAAGGTTTTGCTGCCCAGGAAGTTGTAAAAAAATCCCAACAAGTGCAAGAAAAAATCCAAATCGGTTTCAGGCTTAGAGAAGAATTCAAAGGATTTTGAAGGTTCAATAACGATCCTTGGAGTTCCAGGAAGCCGTCCCAATCGTTATTAAGGCCTAAAGCACTCAGAATCAAAGCATATACATTCACGGTTTGAGCCTTTTGATTTTGCAATCAATTCTATTTTTCTTGCATTATAATTATGGTTTGAATACATATATGTGTTTGTGGGGAAGTTTCGAAGCTGTTGGCACCATTTAATCTGAGTTTAGACACAGGTGTTATGATCCGCCATTATTAGGTCTTAAAGCTTTAAATTTGGGATATTTCAATACAGGTGAAATTGATCCCAATCGAGGCCACCAGCGTGTTCATATTAAGATTTAGAGTTGAATCGTGACCTTAGTCATTATTATTTGATGTTTTTCATGAGTTTTGTATGCACAGGTGTTCTAGCTACGTTCAGCATCGTAGCAAAACCGTGGCTAAAAACTCTGCACTTTAACAAATCTCCACGAAGGAGACGACGAAGCTGGCCGCGAGTTTCAATTTGTTTGAATTTCCTTAATTGTATTTTATTTATAATTATTTCGCTGTGTTATATTATCACTTAGTAATTCCAGCACAGATGGCAAAGGCGTTTTGGCATTAATAGGCGAAGGAACCTGGGTTCAATCCCCAGGATATACAATTTTATTTTTCAAGTCATTTGATCATGGATCCAGCGCATCTGGCCCTCTCATGTTCACCATGCGCCTGCAATGCTTAACCATAGGATCTCTGCAGGATCAGATCCAACGCACGCTATGATGGAGGCTCACCGTAAACCTTCCAGGCCTCGCCACACTGAATCAAAAGTTAAGTTTTCTAAATTTTTTTAATTATATAAACTTGTGTTTTTTATTTTATTATATATATATTTTGTATAATTATTTTATATATATATATATATATATATATATCCTTAAAAATTCTTTACAAAATAAAGCTCTTCTTCAAAAATTATTTTTTTTCATAAAAATATTATAATAAGTAAAATATTTGCTTATTTTAATAATTTGATTTTTAATTATTTTAAGTTAACTTAATTTGATTAAATTATTTGTTTAATTTTATTTGATTTTTATTCATTGATTAAAAATAAATATTAGGGTTAGGTATTTAATCGAAACCCTCTTTTCACCGATTTAATTAATTAGGTTGAAAACCAATAATTAATTAAATTTATTTTATTTATTCTATTAATCATAGTTAATTCGTACCCTAATCAGGGTTTACGAAGATCATGCCTACACTAAATTTTGCCCTTTTTCTTTGTGCAGTTTTCAGGGTTACCATCAGGGTTCATCCGACTACGCGTCATATCAGATCAAAAGCTAAGTCCTGATTCTCTATTTATTTATTCATTTATTTGTTTTTCCTTATAAAAAATTTAGGGTTTACTTTCGAATGTTAATGAACTCCTCCTACACTCACCCTTTGTTTATTTTTCCTTTTCCAATTTTCAGGGTTAGCCAACCGGTCAAAGCTCGAATGTTCGGTAACCCTATAATTCATCTTTTTTATTTTATTTTGTCTTTTAAATTATTACTTATGTCAAACCCTATTGCTTTATTGGGGTTTAAATTTATTGCTTTTTCTCCCCTTCCCCATGGTTTATCATGTAACTGTTTCTGGTTTGTATTGCTTGGCCTTAAAGGCACTTAACACTGTATATATAAACTGTGTGGTTAGTAATCCTAGGGAGTGATAACCTCGAACTGAATCTAGAATCACCTAATTACAAGATAATATAACTGAATCCGGTCACGTGATTGTTGCACCCACACACTTTTTATGGTAACCTCTCTTGTTGCCTGTTGCCTATTGCCTGTTGCCTTGTGTTTTTCAGTGTAGAATAGCCAAGTCCCTCAAATACGAGGATACCTCAGCAATGTTTCCCTCGGTTCATTCAGATCATAAGTCCCTAATGATGCTGCCTTCGATTCGCTAATATGATCTCGTCCCTCGAAGTTGCCTACAAAATACTGAGGTGTCCTCTGGTTGCCTAAAAAACAATGGCTATTCTGATCCTTCCCTTAGACTACCTGCCCCTCTATGGCAGGGACAGTCTTGTGGCGGACGATGATTCGACGACCCTTTAACCTCCAAATAAAAGGACTTCCCTACCCTGTTGAAAGTATTTGTGGGTAAATATTTTCGATAATATATCGTATCCACATGGATTGGTTAATATCACTGCCGTTCTATAGTTGTTTATTTTGAGTTGGGAAAATTGAGTTGGTTTGTTTTATGATTCTAATAATATCAAAAGTAAACAATAAATTAAAAGCGAGTAATGAACTGTTGTTAACGATTAGAGAAATATGTTGAACCTTAGGGTTCATCAATCTACTCCTATACAATTATTACTTAATTCACAATTGAACAATATTTTAAATCATTATCTTCACTTATCCTCAAATAAGATTCCATGTCTGCAAATCAAATTAGCTAACTTTTACCGGTATGAGATTCGATCTCTCCAAATATCAATAACGATAATAGTAATTAAGAACGATAATTATGAAAACCCAATTACAATTCCATCTCTGCAAATTGCAATTGAATCAATATAGTAACCTAGGGCAAAAGTTAAATCCTTTCTTTCGATCAAAGATTCAACGATAATTTAAGAATAAAAACAAGGTTTCTTATTGATAATGAATTCAAATAATTGTTCACAGGAATTAATTAATGGTATTGTATATTCATAGGTTAACTACTACCTTAGATTCAACAAGAGGGGTTTAGCTCTCCATAGACATGAAGAACACACAAAGATTAATGGAAGAATTCATCTTCATCAAAGGAATGTCTTCGCTTGATAGAGAATTGGTCTTCAATTGATGATTGTGGCTGCACCTTCAGATTCCTCTCCTAATTTCGCTCTTGCCAAAGTTGTTTTTCTCTTGGAAGCTAGGGCTTTTAAATAGAAGTTTTGGGCTTTTAACGCCGGCGCGGCATTGGACTGGCGCGGCGCGCTTCAAAACAGAGATATTTTCGCGGCGCGCTCTAGGACCCTCGCGGCGCGCTCTTTGCAATTTCCATCTTTTTCTTCTGCCTTTGAGACTTCCAGCTCTCTTTCCTCCTCATGTTCTTCTCAAGCTTCAATTCAGCTCTAAACCTGCAACAATAACACCCACAAGTGATTCGATTTGCTTTACGCACGAACTAAACTTGTTCAGTTCAATTCTTAATAAAAACCTATGGATTTATCACATTTTGCATTGGTTTGGAGACTAAATCACTTCTATGAACACATGAATTTACCATTAATTTACTCCTAACAAACTCTCCCCAACTTAGAGTTTTGTTTGTCCCTAAACAAAATTACTTACCTCCAGCAAAGTTTACCGACAATCATGCAACAAGTTTTTCAAAAAGTTTTTCTTAAGTGGTTCAATCCAGTAACTAAGTCAAATACTCCTCTTCTACCTGCAATATCAGAATATACACATGAAACAAACTTTGAAAGCAAATTACCTCCAGAAGTTCAAAACACTACACAATTGGAATTGAATCAACACTAATCACTCTCATCAAAAAGTATGATGACTAAAAGAGGGGTTAAACACTCATCCAATCACTTAAGTCAACAAAGATCCATATCATACGTTCACCAAATTGTTAGCATCAAGTCGTGTGGAATCTGAGAATCAGAAGGTCTTTCTAGGGTTGTAATGCGGTTTAGATTCAAAGAAAAGAAGATAATCAAGGGTTGTTCCTAATCTAGGGAAGCATCCAAATCATAACTCATTCCTTCTTCTCTATACTTTAATTCTCACCCATTCATCTCTTTTCATTCGTAGCTCAGTGTTTCTTTTTCTTTGCTGTTTCCTTTTTTTTTCAACAACTGTTTAGATTCAAACGTTGTTACTTCTCTTTTTTTTTAAGCTACGACTTTTTTCTTTCACCGCTTACCATAAGTACTTACTCTTCTTTTGAATATGACTCTCCCCAACTTGGAGATCAACCTGTATTCAGATTATATGAATGCTCCCCTACTTTCTAAAAAGGGTTAAAGAGAAAACACATCACCAAATTTTATGGTTGATGATCCAGAACAAAACTTTTATTGAGATCAATACTCACCAGGTATTTTCCTTGGTGCATATTATGATGCTTATCTTGACCTCAGGCTCAAAGAATGGTTAGCAAAAAGATCACACTCTCACAGAAGAAAATAAGTTTTACGTTAAAATAGGCTAAAAGAACTCTCAGATTCAAACAATTGCCTAAATCACTTCCACAGATTTCCACAGACGATGCAACAACCGGTTTAGCATGATACGAACAAGTCAAAATAATTGATGGTCTCCTGCATATAGTAAACAATGGAAAGCTTTCCTCACAATGGTTAAGGCTAAGCTGATCCAATAAACAATGTACCATAAAGAACTTCTGACAGTATTTACTAACACCTTAAGTTTCATTGCACACATTAAGAGTTTGAGTTTGAAAATTCATACCTGCTTTGTTACTTATTGAAAAAGAGAGTGAAACTGAAAAATTTTGAACATTCACTTCCTACCACTTTCATACATGTTGCTTCCTTGTTGATACTTCGCTTGAGATTCTCGTTTTGTTATGGGACTACTTACTCTAACTGGGAGCAAATAACAAACATAAAAGCATAAAATTGAAAAATGCAAAAGAGTAAATCCACCCCCAAACTTGAACTAAACATTGACCTCAATGTTTCCGAACAAGCCCGAGAGGGTTGACTTACAAGGGGTATTGCCATATCAATTGATTCTTCCTAGCTTTCACCAGAAAGGTCCCCTTATTATTTCCTGAAATAAAAATAAACAAAACAAAATAAAACATTAGAAGTGTGGGTTACCTCCCACGAAGTGCTTCGTTTAACGTCGTTTGAGCTCGACGGTCAACGCTTTCAAGGAACTAAAAATGGTGCATGTTGCTCCACTCCCCCGAAGTAATCTTTCAACCGTTTTCCATTAACGGTCCAACTCTCATTTGTCTTAGGATTCTCTACCACAATGGCTCCATAATTGCATACCTCTTTTACCACAAATGGTCCCGACCATTTTGACTTCCCTTTATTCGAAAATAACTTGAGTCCTGATTTGCACAAGAGCACCCTTTTTCCAACTTGAATTTCTTTGTGGCTGATGTTTGTATCATGAGATGCTTTCATTTTGTCTTTTTTAACTTGATTTTCAGCATCTTTGAGTTCTTCTTCGGTGGCATCGATTTGGAAACTATCCTTCTTGTTCTTAGGATGCTTCTTGGCTTCGAAAAGATTAAACTTTACCTCTTCATCTTGCACCCTTACTTTCATGATCCCCGCATCCATATCAATCATCATTCGGGCGGTTTTCATGAATGGTCTTCCAAGAATTAATGGTACCTCATGATCTTCCTCCATGTCAACTACCACAAAATCCACCGGGAAAAAGAATTTGTCTACTTTTACTAGCAAATCTTGAACCACTCCATATGGTGAGGTGATAGACTTGTCGGCTAATTGCAATATCATCCTAGTAGGCTTCGTCACAATATTCCCTAATTTCTTGACAATGGATAAAGGGATTAAGTTGATGCTAGACCCCAGATCAATCAACCCGTCACTAGTGAAGTTACCTCCAATATTTAATGGCAAAGTGACTCGTCCCGGATCGGGTTCCTTTCTTGGAGTAGTTCTTTGGATTATGGCACTACACTGGGCATCAAGCAACACGGTCTCCTCATCTGTGTACTTCTTTTTCTTTGTGATTATATTCTTCATGAATTTAGCATACTTGGGCATTTGCTCCAACGCTTCGGCAAATGGAATATTTATATGAAGTTGTTTAAATATGTCCATAAACCTTGCATGTTGCCTAGCATTATCTTTCTTTGATGGTGCATGTGGGTATGGGAGGTGTTGACTCGGTATCACCTTGCTTGCCATCTTGTCACATGCTTTCTTCCTCTTGGATTGATCTCTTTTTTTCACTTCTTTATTCACCTCAGTTACAACAATTTCATCTTCCTCATCTTCCGCTGCACGATTATCATCTTCCTTCTCAACATCCTTGTTTTCAACTTCCTCATCAAGCACTTTTGCACTCTTTATTGAAGTAGCATTGCAAGTTTCTACACAAGTCATAGGGTTTTGAAAAGTTGAGACTTGCCTTACGTTTTGCTCGGCGAAGAATTTGGTAAGTTGAACATCTTGCGTTTCCCGGTTTTGTTGAATGGCTAAAGAGAACTGCATGAATTGCTTCATGGTTTCCTCTAACTCAGTGGGTCCTCTTTGATAACCTTGATTATAGTGTGAAAACCCTTGTTGTTGGTATTCATGGTTAGCCATATGATACTCTGTCGCCTCTTCCGGTGTGTACCATCCGATATCATGAAACTCATTAACTTGAGGTGTGAACTGTGACACACTTTGAAGGAGATACTCCATTTGTTGAATTAGGATCTCGTTTTGAGCATGAATTGCAACATTTATATTTGGGTCCCACATTCCGACAAACAAACATCTAAAAACACTAGCAAACAAGTGAAATAACAAGATAAAAATAATAATAATAAAAAAAATCAAAATTAAAAGACTATTGCAATAAAAAATCTAAAATAAAGGAACTAAACTTAAAAATCTAAAATAAAGGAACTAAACTAACAATCTAAACTTAAGTAACTAAACAAAAAATCTAAAATTAAGTAAATAACTAAAAATCTAAATTTAAGTAAATAACTAAAAATACTATAACTAAAAATAAGGAAATAACTCAAAATAAAAAACTATTGCAATGCGTGCAATATTGACACCAATCCCCGGCAACGGCGCCAATTTGTTGAAAGTATTTGTGGGTAAATATTTTCGGTAATATATCGTATCCACAGGGATTGGTTAATATCACTGCCGTTCTATAGTTGTTTATTTTGAGTTGGGAAAATTGAGTTGGTTTATTTTATGATTCTAATAATATCAAAAGTAAATAATAAATTAAAAGCGAGTAATGAACTGTTGTTAACGATTAGAGAAATATGTTGAACCTTAGGGTTCATCAATCTACTCCTATACAATTATTACTTAATTCACAATTGAACAATATTTTAAATCATTATCTTCACTTATCCTCAAATAAGATTCCATGTCTGCAAATCAAATTAGCTAACTTTTACCGGTATGAGATTCGATCTCTCCAAATATCAATAACGATAATAGTAATTAAGAACGATAATTATGAAAACCCAATTACAATTCCATCTCTGCAAATTGCAATTGAATCAATATAGTAACCTAGGGCAAAAGTTAAATCCTTTCTTTCGATCAAAGATTCAACGATAATTTAAGAATAAAAACAAGGTTTCTTATTGATAATGAATTCAAATAATTGTTCACAGGAATTAATTAATGGTATTGTATATTCATAGGTTAACTACTACCTTAGATTCAACAAGAGGGGTTTAGCTCTCCATAGACATGAAGAACACACAAATATTAATGGAAGAATTCATCTTCATCAAAGGAATGTCTTCGCTTGATAGAGAATTGGTCTTCAATTGATGATTGTGGCTGCACCTTCAAATTCCTCTCCTAATTTCGCTCTTGCCAAAGTTGTTTTTCTCTTGGAAGCTAGGGCTTTTAAATAGAAGTTTTGGGCTTTTAACGCCGAGCCCGCGGCGCGGCATTGGACTGGCGCGACGCGCTTCAAAACAGAGATATTTTCGCGGCGCGCTCTAGGACCCTCGCGGCGCGCTCTTTGCAATTTCCATCTTTTTCTTCTGCCTTTGAGACTTCCAGCTCTCTTTCCTCCTCATGTTCTTCTCAAGCTTCAATTCAGCTCTAAACCTGCAACAATAACACCCACAAGTGATTCGATTTGCTTTACGCACGAACTAAACTTGTTCAGTTCAATTCTTAATAAAAACCTATGGATTTATCACATTTTGCATTGGTTTGGAGACTAAATCACTTCTATGAACACATGAATTTACTCCTAACATACCCTCATATGGTATGGATAGCCCTGAAAGGCTAAAAGAACATTTTTCATCTAACCAGGTAATTTGCCCTTAATTGCATGCTCTGGTTTAAAAATCTTTTATTTCACTTCTTCTTAAAAAACTTCAATAAGGCTACGCTCATTTACGAGCTAAAATCCTTATTTTCTTCTTCTACATTTCTAAACTTTTGGTTTCTGAAAGAGCAAAGCAATTAAGAGCCCATGGATAACCATGGAAGCAAAGGGTGTATTACACCTTCCCTTTGTAGAAATTACCCCCCGAACTCAGTTTTCTTTTAAAAGGTTTTTCCTGTTCTTTTAGCCTTTCTATTTAATTTGGATAAAATAAAAGTCGATGGCGACTCTTGCTTACCGTACATTTCGATAAAGTCAGTTCACCGTATTACAGAACTAGCGACTCTGCTGGTGAGAATTTTCTAATAAAAGAGGGGTTACCTTAAAAGCTTAGGATTCACTTAATTGTTTTCTATTGTTTGCTTTGCTTGCTTTATTTTTTCAGGGCTGTTTCGGGAAATAAATGAAGGACGAATCCTATACCCGGATTCAAGTACACTTGAGATAGGAGTGGCATAGTCATGGAGACCTCTTTCACATATGTGGGAGATGAGTCAATATGAAGTTCACACTTGAGTTAGGACTCCATAGCCATATGCACACCTTTCTCAAATGAGGGAGGTCTATGTATGTGTATGTGGGTGCGCTGGAGCTCAAGGACCTTTAGTTACCTTTAACCCATCTTGGCCTTTAGGAACATAGTGGGGGGACTAATCTTGACAAATGTTGAGAACCTAGTTGCTACCCGATACTAAAATTCAGATAGGTCCTTTCTCGAAGTATCATTGCATGATGCGAATGTATCATGTCCGAGGGTGCTTTAGAAGGGCTGACAATTCTGAATAACTCATAGAACCCGTTGCTGATATCATCCTTACCCTTAGAAATACCTTTGGGGAAAGGTATCTCACATGATCTAAACTCCATGCAAGACAAGCCTAAGGAAATTGTGTGACTTGTTTGACTTGTTTGTGTTTGCTACTAACCTTCGTTTCCTTGCAAGTTTTGTTAAAAGGACTTGTTTGTCCTTACTATCTCACACTATGCCTAATGAACTGGATTCGCATAACATCATGACATCATAAGCATAACATGATTTAACTAACCCTTTCAAGGATCTTAGGGATTTAGGGCGCACAATTTCAGGTACCTCTATCAAAGGTTGATTTCCTAATCAAGGGGCAAGAGGATTTACTTTCCTCTAGCCACATACCTTCCAATTCAAAGGCTTAGCACCTACCAAGGGGAAAGAGGATTAATTTTCCTCTAGCCATGTATCCTTAAATTCAGAGGTATTCCGAGTCAGAGGCGATGACCCACTAGATATGGTCAGCTTGATACCCAAAGAAGGACGTACAAGGACGAAAGCCAAAGTTCTTCAAACGAAGTTGCGACCGGTTAATTTCTGATGTTGCTAACTAGATTCCTAAAGATCCTTGAAAAACATTGCATTCGCATTCATAACATCGCATAACAGGTTTTCATATGATAGGTCTCTCATCCTTCCTCGCTGTTTATTTCAGCATCATGAATCTCGAACAATCAGTTAAGGATCTCCAAGCTCAAAACGCTGAGTTCCAAGCCTTGATTCTGAATTTTTCCAAGGGGAAAGAAGAGCTGAAAGCCATGCTGACTAAAAAGAAGAAGAAGAAGGGCAAGAACTATGGGGAAAAGGTTTAGACCGATCTTGCAACTCAGGGATGCCGAAGCCTCTGAAGACAGTGACGAAGATGAGCAAGATGATGATGCTAGTATCAAAACTGAGGCAAAAAGTAACCATGATTCTGCCAAACCCTCTAAAGAAGAAGAGGACTATCACCATGAGGATGAACATCCTGATGACAAATACAAGTTGTTGGAAGAACGTATGAAAGCCATGGAAATTCAAAAGGTACCCGGGCTAGACTTTGAAGAATTAGGACTTATCTCAGGGGTTGTTATTCCCCCAAAATTCAAAACTCCGACCTTTGCTAAGTATGATGGAGTCTCCTGTCCTAAACTACACTTGAGGTCTTATGTAAGGAAGATTCAGCCTCATACTGCTGATAAGAAGCTCTAGATCCATTTCTTTCAAGAAAGCTTATCTGGAACACAACTCGAATGGTACTATCAACTGGAGGGTACCAACATCCATACATGGGAATATTTGGCAACTGCTTTCTATGTGCAATACCAATACAATGCTGACCTTGCGCCAACCCGCATGCAACTACAAAGTATGTCTATGAGGCCGAAGGAAAGTTTCAAGGAGTACGCTCAAAAGTGGAGAGACCTGGCAGGCAGAGTTCAACCTCCCTTGACTGACCGAGAGTTAACTGACATGTTCATGAGTACACTAACGGGCCCTTTCTACAGCCACTTACTGGGAAGTTCCTCATCTGGCTTCACTGACCTCATACTGACTGGGGAACGTGTTGAAAGCGGTATCTGAAGCGGTAAAATTCAAGTGACTACATATTCTAATACTACAAAGAAGGCGCACAATGAGAGGAATGAATCCAATACCGTGGGAGCAGTCCTTGCCTCTAATCAAGCGCTGGTATGACAAAAGGGAAACCAACGTAAACAAGGCCCATCTAAAAAACAATTTACAAAGATCAACATAACTTTGGCTGAAGCGTTACAACGGTTGCTGAAAGCAGGGTTGATTACTTTAAAGGATCCTCCTCTGAAGCCTAATACCGCATCTCATCAATATAATCCTAATGCAAGATGCGCTTATCACTCCGGCAGCGTTGGACATGACACTAATGATTGTTGGCCATTGAAGAATAAGATCCAGGATATGATCGACGCTGGAGAAATCGAGTTCGACTCTCCTGCAACCATGCCTAATCACAACAATAGTGCTAATACTGTGGATGGCTAGAAGGGTGGACTTTAAGATCATTAGTTTTACTTTCAGTTGCAATTTCTTTTTCTGTTTGTTTAAACATTCGACTTATGATAATCATTATCTGTTTTAATAATCATCATCAATGCATTGCATATGTTTGTCTTGAATAAATTATTTCGCTATCACTCATTTTAAATTATGTCTTTACTTTGCATATGTTTTGTGATATTCAACTCCTGCTAAGCTGTAAACCTTGTGAGGGAGGATGACGAAAACGATACTGCAACCTCATACAGTATGCTTTTGAACGGACTATGTTGACGATGTACAGGCATTGTTTCAATTCCTAAACAGTGGAGATATAAGGATGTTAATCCCTCGTCAACCTCTTTTGAGACGAAGAAGTAGAAGTTCTTTCCCATACAAATTAAACCCTTAATCATAACCTGGGGCAGGGTAGTTACTCAGTTAACTCAATTGTACTAGTTGTTGTTTATACAAATAATGATGGATTCCCGCAACCATTAAGACAGGCAGTCAATGTCCACCAAAAAGAAAAAGATGTTAAGTCAAAACCTATGAATGAGACTTATCAAAAATCGAAATATCCCGCTAACTGTAATCTCAAAATAAACAATTCAGGCAAAAGTTAGGGATAACAAAGTCAAAAAGGAGGTTGCTAAAAATCCTCTGCAAAATAAAACATTTCAAAAGAGGTCACTACAAATCCTCGACAAAAAGAATGTATTACCAGAAAGGACGACTGTCTGTCCAATAAAAGTTCCGGTGCTCTAACCGTCATCAAATTTCAATGTTACGACTTCAAATTCTGCTAGAATTTAAATGCAAAGTTAACTGGGCATAGGATCGAAGAATATAATGAAGATTGGGATGGGTATAAATAAATTTTTGAGCCATTATCCTTTGTTTCTTAAACCGTGAACCAAGCCACGTTACAACCCTTGAAAGTCCTAACTGAAGCATGGTTAGTCGAAAACATATTGTCGCAAAAAAGGGTATCCTGACTCCTTAAGGTTTTCCATAAATCCTGAGTTGATATCCTGTTTTTACAAACATCGCATTTTTATAAACATCACGTTTTTACATCTCTTGTTTTAATGTTTTTCAAAAACTCAAGACAGACTTATGCATTGCATCTCATGAATTCATTATTAAATGTATTCTGCTACATAATTTCAAATGTTAGCATCAGAAAGAATTTGCACAGGGTATGATTAAAGACTCAAAGTTATCCCGACCAACAAAGATTACTCCAAGAAGTAATGTCTCCTACGTATGCAAGGGGCATGGCACGCTTTGCCCAGTCCATTTGGGGAAATCAAGTCAAGATTCCGAGAATCTCTCAAAATGCCAGACAGTCAAGGGCATACATCCCAAGTGGACTTCAAACTAGTTCTCGATCAGTCAGGGGCATCATACTAAGTACTAGGTGTTAGAACAAGATTTGTTCTGATCAATATTCTTAGTTTTGATGATAACAAGCATATGAATTTTGTATGAGATAATGTGGTACTCTAATACTATGCAATTTCCATTTCAGGAATTATATAAAGACTATGCACAAAATCAGCGCAAGAAGCACTGACTCAGAAGGTTCAGCATGCAACATCAGAACATGGTCTGGCAAGACATCAGAAGATGGTCAAGCAGAATCAGAACATGGGTCTATGGAAGCATCAGAAGATCTTGAGATCAGAAGCAGAAGCACTGAAGTTCTCATGGTATCACGCTCAGAAGCACTTCAAGGTCAGAAGACAAGAAGATGCTCTGCACCAAGCTGTTTGACTCTGATGACATTCAAACGTTGTTTACACAAAAATCAGATCAGAAGCAAGTACTAGACTGGCAGGCTACGCTGACTGACAAAAGGAACGTTAGAAGCTATTAAAGGCAACGTCAGTAGACACAGCGAAAACAAGGCTCGAGGTAGTTGACAAAAGAGTGAAACATTAAATGCAATGCTGTACGGATTACGCAAAGCATTAAATGCTCCCAACGGTCATCTTCTCAAGTGCCTATAAATATGAAGTTCTGATGAGAAGCTACGTTACGAACTTTGAACCAGTCTTGCACAAACGCTGTTCAAATCAAAAGCTTTCAAACTTCATCATCAAGCTCACTACATTGCTGTTGTAATATCTTAGTGAGATTTAAGCTTAAACTTAAGAGAAAATCACAGTTGTGATAATAGCTTTATAAGAAGCATTGTAACTCTTAAAAGAATTTGTTTACATTAATTTGTAAGTACTAGAGTGATCAGGTTGTTGATCAGTATACCCTAGCAAGTCTTAAAAGTTGTCTAAGCAGATTGTTCCTAGAGTGATCAAGTTGTGATCAGGATACTCTAGAAGACTTAGAGTGTTTCTAAGTGGAAAACCATTGTAATCTCGTGTGATTACTGGATTAAATCCTCAGGTGAGGTAAATCACTCCAAGGGGGTGGACTGGAGTAGTTTAGTTAACAACGAACCAGGATAAAAATCATTGTGCAAATAGTTTTTATCTTACAAGTTTTAAAGCTACACTTATTCAAACCCCCCTTTCTAAGTGTTTTTCTATCCTTCACTAGGGGCATGTCACCCATAGTACACATCTCATAAGGTCCTCGCGAGGCGAATCTCTTCAAAATTCCCTAATAGCTGGGGGAAAGCTATACAAGGCATATTCAACACTTCAATCAATACTCACTGGTGTTCCAATCAATGCGAGTCCAAGAATGGCAAGTGCTATAACCACTGGGGGAAACGTTTAAGACATCCATATCTTCCTACAAAACCTGTTCCACAAGATCATACCCCCACAGAGTAATCATTAAGAAGATACTCGTCATAACAAAGACTTAGTTCCTCAACTGAGTTTACATCTTCGACACTGCCGATTCTCCAATACTATTCTCTTCTCCAAATAAGGTCGTTCACCTCTCTTATCCCCAGTCAGGGTACATCAAGATCAATCATTCAAATGGCTCTCATCCCCAAGCAGAAATCATAAATCCCCAGCTATACATCTTCAAAACAAGATCAAATATCCAAGTCACAATGATACGGAGATTTATTTTCTCAGAACAACATCAGTCATACATCATATACATCACATACATATTCTTACATCACATACATTACTTCATGATAAACATACGGGTTTCTCATTTATTTGGAGAGACTCGTCATATAATACATGCATCATGACATTGCATATTTCTAACTTTGTTTTCAGGTTCCGCCTCGACAAGCATTCCTCTCAGATATAATCGAGCTGAAGATTCATTCTGACAAGCCTTTTACATTCCAAAACTTCATCAAATAACTTATCAACTCTAACGAGCAAGCATTCTCTATCAGATATGGTCTAATGTATGACCCGTTCCGGTATTCTAAGTCAGATATGATCTAATGTATGACTCGTTCTGGCATTTTCCTACAGATATGGTCTAATGCACGACTCGTTCTGACGTCTTCCAATCAGATATGATCCAATGTATGATTCATTCTGGCATCCTTCGTCAGATATGGTTTAATGAATAACTGGTTCTGGCATCCTTCATCAGATATGGTCTAATGTATGACTCGTTCTGACATCCTTCATCGGATATGGTCTAATGTATGGCTCGTTCTGATATTCCTCTTAAGATATGGTTTAATGAATAACTCGTTCTGACATCCTTCAACAAATATGGTCTAATATACGACTCGTTCCGATATATATGGTCTAACGTATGACTCGTTCTGACGTTATCTATCACATATGGTCTAATGTATGACCCGTTCTGGTATTCTATTTCCAAGAATCTGGTTCTATCACCACGAACGGTGTAGACACGATTATCTCTCCAAGATCTAATTCAGTTACTACGAACGATACTGACACGACCAACTCTCAAAGATCTAATTCCATCATCACGAACGGTGTCGACACGGTCAATTTTCCCAAAGTCTAATTCAGTTACTACGAACGGAACTGACACGACTAACAATAAAACACTTCAAGTTCAGATATAGTCTAACGTATGACTCATCCTAAGTATATCCTTCAGATACGATCTAACGTACTACGTATTCTGACTCTCAAGTTTATCAAGCTGGATGGCATCTTTAAGCCCATCTCCGACAATACTCTGCCTGGATGGCATCTTTAAGCCCATCTCCTACAAAAAGACCCTATCTCGGCCAGGGCAAATTCCTGGGTACTCTAGTGTTCAATCCACTTCTACCTTCAGATTCCGACAGGCACACAAGCCAATCTACATCCTCAGGTATAAGAAGATTGAACAGGGGCAGCTTTCATACCCCAAAATTTGCCCATCTTATTTCTCTTAAATCAAACTCCTATCAAAGTTCAAGACTCAAAGACATCCCTCTTAAGCAAAGGCTCCAAGGCATCTCATATGGCTTATGATGTTTCAAACTACCTCTATGACAAAATTCAGGCTCTGAGTCAAGGGATTGACCACTCAATTGCTCAGAAAGTCAACAGCCGACTAGTTGGACCTAAAAGTCAACTGTGGTCAAAGTACAGTCAAAACTCCTGATTTTTTGTCAACAACCTTATTTTGAAGTATCATTCACCATTTGATCAAGGATTGATCATGGTTCATCAAGGAAAGATCAGAAATCAACAATTCCAAAAGTTTCTAAATTAGGGTTTTCATAGGAGAAATTCAATTGAACTTTGACCAGCCATAACTCCCACATGGAACATCAGAAATTTCCCATCCAAAGCTCATTTTGAAGGAAATTGAATTATCTACAACTTTGTCTCTCACAAGCCAAGTCTAAAAATGCTTCATTTGAGAGGTATGGAACAAAAGATTATAGGTCCTTTTTGAAAATCAACCAAAAGCAGTTTTTTGTCAAAGCCAATATTATCAAAATAAATTCTTCAAATGGAAAAAAGATTCCAAAGTGGCTTGTAGAGGACATCTTGAGGTTTCTAAAAAGTTCTAGAACTCCTCCATATATTAAAAATTGAGGGAGATATGCCTTGTCCAAGTTGGGCAATTTTAAGGAGAAAAATGTGGAATAAAAGGCTTCAAATTGGAATAAAAGGCTTCAAATGTGGAATAAAAGGCTTCTGAGAAAAATGTGGAATATTTCTTGGCCCAATCTTCATCCTTATGATATCCAAGGCCCTAAATTCATTTTCCACGATTTATTGATTAATATTGGATTTTTTTATTGAATTTAATTCATGAAAAATACAATATAAATCATATAATTGGAAAGATACAAGAAAATTTGATTTGGTTTTGATTTTAATCAGAATCAATTACCAAAATATGTATTAATTGATATCAAATTCGTACAAGAGCTAATTGGTTGGAAAATATTGGATTTGGCTCAAATTTAGAAACTTTGAATATCAATTTTCAATCAAAGTTCCAATCTTGGATTCAAAGAGATTCAACTCAAAATTGTTGCCCTAATCTCATCACATATAAGGGCATATTCGTTCCAGATGCAAGGGAGGAGTTTTTAGAAGGTTTTGCTTCCTAGAAAGTCGTAAAAAAATCCCAACAAGTGCAAGAAAAAATCCAAATCGGTTTCAGGCTTAGAGAAGAATTCAAAGGATTTTGAAGGTTCAATAACGATCCTTGGAGTTCCAGGAAGCCGTCCCAATCGTTATTAAGGCCTAAAGCACTCAGAATCAAAGCATATACATTCACGATTTGAGCCTTTTGATTTTGCAATCTGTTGTTCTTGCATTATAATTATGGTTTGAATACATATATGTGTTTATGGTGAAGTTTCGAAGCTGTTGGCACCATTTAATCTGAGTTTAGACACAGGTGTTATGATCCGCCATTATTAGGTCTTAAAGCTTCAAATTTGGGATATTTCAACACAGGTGTTGTGATCCCAATCGAGGCCACCAGCGTGTTCATATTAAGATTTAGAGTTGAACCGTGACCTTAATCGTTATTATTTGATGTTTTTCATGAGTTTTGTATGCACAGGTGTTCTAGCTACGTTGAGCATCGTAGCAAAACTGTGGCTAAAAACTCTGCACTTTAACAAATCTCCACGAAGGAGACGATGAAGCTGGGCGCGAGTTTCAATTTGTTTGAATTTCCTTAATTGTATTTTATTTATAATTATTTCGCTGTGTTATATTATCACTTAGTAATTCCAGCACAGATGGCAAAGGCGTTTTGGCATTAACAGACGAAGGAACTTGGGTTTGATCCCCAGGATATACAATTTTATTTTTCAAGTCATTTGATCATGGATCCAGCGCATCTGGCCCTCTCACGTTCACCATGTGCCTGCAATGCTTAACCATAGGATCTATGCAGGATTGGATCCAACGCACGCTATGATGGAGGCTCACCGTAAACCTTCCAGGCCTCGCCACATTGAATCAAAAGTTAAGTTTTCTAATTTTTTTTAATTATATAAACTTGTGTTTTTTATTTTATTATATATATATATTTTGTATAATTATTATATATATATATATATATATATATATATATATATATATATAAATCCTTAAAAATTCTTTACAAAATAAAGCTCTTCTTCAAAAATTATTTTTTTCATAAAAATATTATAATAAGTAAAATATTTGCTTATTTTAATAATTTGATTTTTAATTATTTTAAGTTAGCTTAATTTGATTAAATTATTTGTTTAATTTTATTTGATTTTTATTCATTGATTAAAAATAAATATTAGGGTTAGGTATTTAATCGAAACCCTCTTTTCTTCGATTTAATTAATTCGGTTGAAAACCAATAATTAATTAAATTGATTTTATTTATTCTATTAATCATAGTTAATTCGTACCCTAATCAGGGTTTACGAAGATCATGCATACACTAAATTTTGCCCTTTTTCTTTGTGCAGTTTTCAAGGTTACCATCAGGGTTCATCCGACTACGCGCCATATCAGATCAAAAGCTAAGTCCTGATTCTCTATTTATTTATTCATTTATTTGTTTTGCCTTATAAAAAATTTAGGGTTTACTTTCGAATGTTAATGAACTCCTCCTACACCCACCCTTTGTTTATTTTTCCTTTTCCAATTTTCAGGGTTAGCCAACCGGTCAAAGCTCGAATGTTCGGTAACCCTATAATTCATCTTTTTTATTTTATTTTGTCTTTTAAATTATTACTTATGCCAAACCCTATTGCTTTATTGGGGTTGAAGTTTATTGCTTTTTCTCCCCTTCCCCATGGTTTATCATGTAACTGTTTCTGGTTTGTATTGCTTGGCCTTAAAGGCACTTAACACTGTATATATAAACTGCGTGGTTAGTAATCCTAGGGAGTGATAACCTCGAACTGAATCTAGAATCACCTAATTACAAGATAATATAACTGAATTCGGTCACGTGATTGTTGCACCCACACACCTTTTATGGTAACCTCTCTTGTTGCCTGTTGCATGTTGCCTTGTGTTTTTCAGTGCAGAATAGCCAAGTCCCTCGAATACGAGGATACCTCAGCAATGTTGCCCTCGGTTCATTCAGATCATAAGTCCCTAATGATGCTGCCTTCGATTCGCTAATATGATCTCGTCCCTCGAAGTTGCCTACGAAATGCTGAGGTGTCCTCTAGTTGCCTAAAAAACAATGGCTATTCTGATCCTTCCCTTAGACTACCTGCCCCTCTATGGCAGGGACAGTCTTGTGGCAGACGATGATTCAACGACCCTTTAACCTCCAAATAAAAGGACTTCCCTACCCTCCTATGGTATGGATAGCCCTGAAAGGCTAAAAGAACATTTTTCATCTAACCAGGTAATTTGCCCTTAATTGCATGCTCTGGTTTAAAAATCTTTTATTACACTTCTTCTTAAAAAACTTCAATAAGGCTACGCTCATTTACGAGCTAAAGTCCTTATTTTCTTCTTCTACATTTCTAAACTATTGGTTTCTGAAAGAGCAAAGCAATTAAGAGCCCATGGATAACCATGGATGCAAAGGGTGCCTTACACCTTCCCTTTGTATAAATTACCCCCCGAACTCAATTTTCTTTTAAAAGGTTTTTCCTGTTCTTTTAGCCTTTCTATTTAATTTGGATAAAATAAAAGTCGGTGGCGACTCTTGCTTACCGTACATTCCGATAAAGTCAGTTCACCGTATTACACCATTGAATGACATTCCGCTGTGTCCATGATGTATTTTGATAATTTTGTGAATCATTCCTAATAAAGCATGACAAACGACTTATGGTTTTCATTATTTTCTTAATTGTGGCACCCTTGTTTTATGTTTACTCTGATTTTTATTTTAATTCCTGCGGGGTTTAGAAGGGTGTTACAATAAACAACATAAATCGTCCCCCCGAGTGCTACGTATCAGAGCGATAACCGACTCGATTAACATAAACTAATATCTTCATACTTGAATACCTGCACGTTACCAATATAAAGGCAACGGCGAACAAGAGAAAAGGGTGAGATATCAAATCATATAAGTGGGCGCATGATAAATTGTATATTAGGAGTCAGACATATAAAACCATTACATCACAAGTATCAACAGTTACCATACACATCATACTTTCACAATTCATAGATCTCACATACTTGTCATCGCACAACAAGTCACAATACTTCACATTCACGTCATTCATATATCTCATTCATTTACTTCGCAAGCCAAATCATAACACTTCACAACATCACAAAACATCACGTATAAGTCACCCATGTATTCACAAACATCGCATATAAGTCATACATATATTCACAAACATCACATATAAGTCATACATATATTCACAAACATCACATATAAGTCATACATATATTCACAAACATCGCATCATAAACGACGCAAATTAAATCACCAAGCATCGTAGCATATACATCACAAAAGACATCATGAGACGCGACTCGTGCATATGCATGTGGTACCAATTGGAGCTTCAGCCCCCGTCACCAATTGCCCAATTCAGAGGCACAAGGCATAAGCCTTCGTCACTAGTTTGCCAATCCAGGCCGTCATAGAGTATGCATATGAAATGTGACTCGACAACAAGACAACACAGCATACTCATCACAATCACATATCGTCACGAGGCATAGGCCTATATCACAATCAATTACCATTAAACGAGGTAATTCACGTCACCATAATATTTCATCTTCTCTTAGTCACAAAATTATCATCATAAATATATACAACATCACATATTATCAATCATCACAAACATCGTCATATTTCGACACATCATCGCAATTATACAACTTCTCATATAAACAAGATTATAACAATTATCATCATGTTCGACACGTCATCACAAATACACACTTCATCAGGACTATCACAATTATCGTCGTAATCGACTAAACTAATGACAGCTCGCTAGGGCTCATGCCATAAGGCTAATCACATACAATGCACATTAATAAACATATTGGCAATCACAACATTATTCGCAACAAAGGCATTCAAACCGAAATCACAATTTTCAGTCGGTTCGTATAGTAATCTCAACATGCTAATTTATCAAGTAAACCAAATCAACTTCCAATTAACATTTAACTAAATTAGATATTGTCGCCCTCGGTTTTTTATATATCTCGCGTGAGAGATATGAACTGACTCTTCTTTTGTTTTTGAGTTTTGAAAATCAGAGAGTCGCCACCGACTTTTATTTTATCCAATTAAGGAAAGGTTTATAAAAGAAACAGAAAAAGACCTTTAAGAGATTTTGGGTTCGGGGGTAGGTTATACAAAGGGAAGGTATTAGCACCCCTTTGTATCCATGGTTATTCATGGGCTCTTAATTGCTTAGCTCACTTGTTTGAATCATTTGTCTTGCCTTGAAATGCTTGTATGTGGTTTTAAAATACCTTTGTAAATTAACTTTGTAATGATCCTTGTGCGGATGTATACAAAGTCTTTTATTTTTCGAAAAGATGTTTTGAAAAAAAAAGATCTTTAATTTCGTAATGATCCTTGTTTGGATATATACAAAATGTTGTCTTTTTTTGAAAGTTTTATTTTGAAAAACAATGAATATGTGAGACATTTGTTGTTTTGATTTGAGCAAGCAATTAGGAGATCTACCCTAAGTTTATAAGGTCCTTTCCCATTTCTTTTAGAAAATTCTCTTTTGACCGGATGTAAACAAAAGTTTGGATTTGTATTTGAAACAATAGAATTTGATTTTTGAAAAGAGTAACAGAGGGATTACCCTAAGAGGTGCAAGTATGATCGTGTTCTGATTCAGATATTTTTGTCTTTTGAATTTAGTGATCTAACGCTTCAGTTTTTATCTTTGACATACACGCAGTTTTATATGTACAGAATTTAAAGTGCAGGAATGTAAGATGCGGAAAGTAAATCTACGCTATTACATGGCTTCGGGAGGGGGATTACAATAATAATCGGGAGCACAAAACTAAAACCCTAAGCTAAATTATTACATTACTCGTGCGAGAATTAAATCTAAGCTATTACAAATTATTTACAGGACTTTAAATAAAGCAAACAAATTATGTTAAAAATAAAATCGAGGAATGGAAAGGGTGGATGATAAAGGAAAAATAAAGTTTTGAAAATAAGATAAAAATCCTAAGTCTAAGTTTTTAAACCTAAGTTATTTTTGGTGTTTTTAACTAAATTAAGAGTCTAATTTAACCTAATTAAAAGACTAAATGATAAAAAAAATCTAACCAAATCTAATTAAATCTAAATTAAGTCTAAACTAGTTGTCTATTAATTTTTAAACTAAAACTAATTTTTTTTGTAGTTTTTGGAATTTGATTTTAAGCTTATACTAAATTAATTAAACTAATTAGTTATACTAAATAAATTAACCTAATAATATAATAATATATATTTTTTTTATTCAGAAATTAAGTGATAAAATATGAAAACCTAAATCTAAAAGAAAAATGATTTTGAGTGATTTTGATTGGTTGATATTTAATTAAAAGTAAAAACTAAAATTATTTAATTAAATAAACAAGGGGGGTGTATTTTGCAATTTGAAAATGAACTGATTTTAGTTCAAAACCTGCATATGGGCCAAAAACGAGGGGTGTCAATAACAACACGCACAGGCCCAGTCTGATTGTTTTTATTTTTTTTCTTCTGAATTTAAGTCATGTGGGGCCCACGTTTTTAAGTAACAACCAGTCATGTTTTATCATTTCGCCACGCAAGCCATGGACCTGTTGACTGGCCAATGAGGAGACTGGAAGGAGCCACGCGTGCACTGACTCTCCCCTGGGACTTGTTGATCGCCGGAACAGTGTTTTCCGGTTGTCTTCTCCGGCGAGGTGGTTTTTAGAACCTGCAAAATCGTTAGTTTTGAAGCAAAAAGAGTATCCTATCCACCTAATTCGAACCTCCTGAACACGATGGTGGCCTTGGTTTTTCCTAAAAGTGTTTGTATTAAGAGATTCGAAGCAAAAAGTTCAAACACGGTTAAACATGGCAAAGGTTATTTCAAGGACCTATGCTTCCATGTGCTACGTCAAAGCTCCTCTAAATCACCTCACAAACTCAAACCAAACGTTAGATATGATTTATATATGCATGTGAATGAGATATAGGTTCAAGAAAATTTACCAATTCGGAGAGAGTGAGTGAGGCTTCTTTGAGGTGTTTTAGCTTCGTGTAAGGGTTGGGTTTTGGTATATGAAGGCTCAGAAGAGTGTTTGTGTACTTGGTTTGGCTTGAGAATGGATGGAAAATGAAATTCGAATTTCATAAGTTCTTTGATATTTTTTTTTGAAAATTTGTGAGTTTCTTGGCTATCCTTTTGCTAGATCTTTGTGTGTCTTTTATTGATGAAGTATCCTACTTCATTTATAAGCAATGAAGTGCTTAAAATTGAAGCAAAGAAGCATTGATTGCTTTGTTGAACTTTTCATTTTTTTATATTAAAAATCTTTGAATTTTTGACCATGGCTGGATCTTCTTGGTCTCTCTTGCTCTAGGCCTGCTTTGTACTTCTCTTTGTTGCAGAAAATAAGCTATCTTGATGACTCAAACAAGAGATAAAGCTTTGGATAATGATCTTGCACCATTTCTTTTTCAATTTAACTTTAAATGTAATAAAATTAAACCAAAAAAGAAATAAAAATGTTATGGGCCTTAGGTTAGTCGCGGGAGGCCCTTAACATTGTTAGAATCATGTTTGGATCATGAAAACTTGGCCCCTTTTGAAAAAAAAAACATTTTTGATCAATGTTGGTTTCATGCATTTTCCCAAAATATAGCCAACTTCAACAAGGCATAAATCCCTCAATTTTTATCATATGAAGGAGTTCTTGTACTTTTTAGAAACCTCGAGATGTCCTCTACAAGCTACTTTGGAAACTTTTTTTCATTTGGAGAAGTTATCTTGATGTTATGGCCTTTGACAAAAAACCACTTTTTGTTGACTTTGAAAATGACCTGTAATGTCTAAGCTCGTATTTTTCAAATGGTGAATCCAATGACCATGGGACCAATTGCATTTGAAATATAATTGAATTTCCTTCAAAACAAGCTTTGGTTGGAATTTTTTGAATGAACGAGGAGAGAGTTATGGTCAGTCAAAGTTCAGTTGACTTTTTAGGAGAAAACCCTAATTTTGAAACTTAGGGTTTTGTTGATTTTTGATCTTTCCTTGATGAATTATGATCAACCAATGATCAAATGATGAATCTTTTGACAAAATATGGATGTTGACAAAAAAATTCATTTTTGACTGTCTGTTGACTTTTCGGTCAAACTGGTCGTCTGTTGACTGTTTGAGCTGCTGACTGTGCGTCTGAGCGAATTGAAGTTTGAAAATTTTTATGGTGGTACTTTGAGATATATGGAGGTCCATGAAATCCATTTGAGGTCTCAAAAAACTTGTTCTCCTGAAAAAAACAAAAAACCTAGTTAGGGACTGTTCGTGTAGGAGACAGTTAAGTGTACCTGATTTTTGTGCAGTGCTGAGTCTCTGCTGATCATGTGATTATCAGAAGACTTCTAGAACAAAAATCTTGGAATTTTGAAATGCGAAAGATTGATTTGATTGATGGCACAAAACACGGAGAATTGCACTGTCAGCGAGTTTTGACTGTCAACTGGCTGTTCGGGCATTAACGTAACAGTTAAAGTGAAAATTCAACAGTTAAAGTTAATTTTTTTCTTTTTGTTTTTTTTTGTTGTGTTAATGGTGAAAGTTTATTTACATGAGTTGTTAGAAAAACACAAAACATAATAAATAAATAAAATACACTGTACGCGAACGAAATTACCGATAATAACCTTGAAAAATATTTAATGCACAGAAAAATAAATATTTAACTAGCAATAAACATACATAATATTATCTGGATAATTAAACTACAGTACGACAGATAGTACGACATTTAATACTGACAGTACAAATATTACATAATATAATGAACAGTACGACAAATAAACGGTACATTATTTGAAAATAAAAGATACGACAAACTTTAAAAATGACGATTAAAAACCCATGCTATAAATAACAACATATAGATGATTGGGAGTGTAAACAACCCAGGTCCGCATTTTTCAGGACTGTGCAGACAGAAAAAGGACATGATCACCATCAAGACAGTGATGACCATAAGAAACACGTATCCATCCACTTCGCCATTTTTGCCGGGGAAGAAGAGAAAAATAAATATGAGGTAGAAATTTGAGAGATGAGTTGAAATTTGATGTGAGAATTTATGAAAAAAATGAGAGGTATTTATAGAGTGAAAAGAGGGATCGAGACGTTGGGGAATGAAGTGATTTCGTACAAAAAAGGAAAATTTGAGTGGTAGTAGGATTTAAAAGAAAGTGTATGGTAGGGTTTGAAAAGAGAGATGTATAGAATAAATTTAGGATTTGATTTTGAAAGAAAGAGATTTGAAAAGAAAGGAAAAGATTTTGAAAATAATAGAATATAGTACAAAAATTAGTGGGAAACAAAAAACTAATAATAATTTACTCGTTACCAGTACTGTCTGAATCCCCGGACTCTGCCTGCAAAAAATTTAATTCTGTACCAATTGCGTCAGTACTATTTATCTGCAAATAAATCTCAAATAAACAGTGTGTGTGAAGTGATAAACAGTAATTGGCGTTTGGGTAAGAATAAATTCAACAGCGAACCAAAATACCGTATAAGAAAAATTCTAAAAACCGAGTATTCATAAAATCAGGATATTTATGAATTAAAAATCCAAGATTATATGAAACTCCCAATTTTTAGACAGAAGTCTGTTGCCTTCTTTCTGAAAAAGATGCGGGCAAATTTTGGGGTATAACAGTTGCCCCTATTCAATCTTCTTAAACCTGAAGAGACTGATTGGAATCTGAAGGTAGAAGATGATTGAATATATAAATGCCCTGAAAATTTGCACTTACCTCCACCGGAAGTGATGCTGGAATTTGCATTTGAATGTTGTTTGAGAAATGTTGTTGGAAGATCGAAACATTAACTGAGATGGGCTTTCAGATGCCATCTGGCAAATGTGTTGATGGTTTGTTCATCAGAATGAATCCATTGATTATATCTTGATGAAGGATTTGAAAACCTTTGTGTTGACCGTTTCGGAACCGTCCGAGGTTACCGCTTTAAATCTTAGAGGCTGATCGTTACGGAACTGTCCAAAGTTTTTCCGCTTTAGATTTTGAAAGTTGATCTATGAGGAACCGTCTGAGGTACCAGCTTTAGATCTTTGAAGGTTGATCGTTGTGGAACCGTCTGAGGTATCCGCTTTGGATCTTGAAGATTGATCGTTGTGGAACCGTCTAAGGTATCAACTTAGATCTGAAGGTAGATCATTAAAGAACCGTCCAAGGTATCGACTTAGATCTGTAGGTAGATCATTAAGGAACCGTCCAAGGTATCGACTTAGATCTGAAGGTAGATCATGAAGGAACCGTCCAAGGTATCGACTTAGATCTGTTTTGCTTGTCTTGAGTTGATAGGTGATTTGGAAAGAGAGATCTCTTCAGAATGAATCTTTGGCTTGATTATATCTGAGAGGAATGTTCGTCTGAATAGAATTCAGGGGAACACTGCATGTGATTGAGAACAACTTTTCTGAGGATATTCATCTACCCGAAAAAAATCAAGTTAGTGACATGAAATGTTATGATGCATGTAATGTATATGTTGAGATTCTCAAACTAAATGAGAAATGTACATGTTATGTATGCGTTTGTCATGAAACATTATATGCTGTGTATGAATATGTGTATGATGTATGATGTATGGACATGACTTATGCAGTTTAGAGCGTATCAATCTTCTGGTTGGGAAAATAAATCCCTGTTTGTTATTTTGGAAGTGAAGGCATTGTGATCGTTGATGATCTTTGCTATCTTGTTCGAGTACACTTAGCTGGGGACCTTCTTTGCGGACCAGGGTGCTTCGTTGAGGGATCTTTGACTACTGCTTGGAGATGAAGGTAGTTTGAACATTCTGATTTTGATGCCCTTTGAATGGGAATGAAAAATATGCATAATCTTTCGATGCACTATTTGACCAAGCCTCGATGTGGGGACCACACCTTCTGGGGATAGTGCTCTTGAATAGCCTTGCTGGGGAATAAAGTTTCTCGAATCACTTTGTTGGAGAGAAAAATCTCATTGAGGAATTTGCTGAGAAATACGTCTCTGTTGGGGAACTTTTCTTCAGATGCTGGTTTCGGGATGATGTCCAAATGATTTGGACATTACCTGAATGCTATTCCTGTTTTTCTCATAAACATCAATCATATTCAAATGCATATGTTCATTCAAAATTATCATGGGGACGTTTACGTATTTAAAAACAGAAAAAGTGAAAACGTTGATTTTGAGCATGAGCTACATTGATTTTGAAAGAGAGCCATAATAGGCGGATTAGTACAAGGAGACAAACATCCTAGTAGTAGGAAATTGTCATAAAACTTTGAAAAGTACTTATAAAGAGAAATAGCTATGTGAAAACAATCCAGTCAAGTTTCAACTCTGCTATTGCCAATCTGTCTTCGAGCATCTCATCCCTCACTTGTTGGAAGAAAGTGATTGGACTGATTGGTACCTTTGATGTGCTGAACTTTGAAGGTGAGTAGGTAGCCAAACGAGACATAGTCGTACGCTTTATTCCCTACCTTTTGCCTAGGCTGCCTTTTCAGGTTTTCAGCCTACCGGGATAATTATTTTTTAGTCTCTAATTTTTGCCTGGATCGCCCTTTCAGGTTTTCAACTTAGCGAGCTTTTCTTTAAGCAAAGTACTTTTTGACTATGTCCGCATTTACAGGGTGTGGGAAATCCTCGCCGTCCATAGTGGTAAGCAACATGGCTCCGCCGGAGAATACCTTCTTGATTACAAACGGTCCCTCATAAGTGGGAGTCCACTTGCCCCTGAGGTCACCCTGTGGTAAAATGATGCGTTTGATAACCAAATCACCGGTTTGATATGCCTGACTTTTGACTTTCTTGTTGAAGGCTTTGATCACACGCTTCTGGTACAACTGACCATGACAAATAGCCGCAAGCCTCTTCTCATCAACCAAATTTATCTGGTCCAACCAAGTCTGAATCCAATCGTCTTCGTCTAGATCGACTTCTTTCATAATCCTTAGGGAAGGAATCTGAATTTCAATTGGAAGAACTGCCTCCATACCATAGACTAAGGAGAATGGAGTTGCCCCTGTTAAAGTACGCGCTGATGTGCGATAACCATGAAGAGCAAAAGGTAACATCTCATGCCAGTCTTTGTAGGTTATTGTCATCTTTTGTATGATTTTCTTGATGTTCTTGTTGGCAGCTTCCACCCCGCCATTCATCTTCGGTCAATATGGAGAGGAATTATGATGTTTGATCTGGAACTGCGTGCAGAGTTCAGTAATCATTCTGTTGTTTAAATTTGTGCCATTGTCTGTGATGATCCTTTCAGGGATGCCATACCGACAAATGAGGTTATGCTTGATAAACCGGGCCACGACATTCTTGGTGACTGAAGCAAACGAGGATGCTTCTATCCACTTTGTGAAGTAATCAATAGCGACTAGGGTAAAACGATGTCCGTTGGAGGCAGTAGGCTTGATTTCTCCAATCATATCAATACCCCACATTGCAAAAGGCCAAGGAGCCGTCAGAATTTTTAATGGGACTGGAGGTACATGTACTTTGTCGGCATATATCTGGCATTTGTGACAGGTTCTGGAGTGACGATGGCAGTCTGTCTCCATGGTAGACTAGTAATAACCTGCTCTTAAGATCTTTTTAGCCATTGTATGTCCACTTGAATGAGTACCAAAAGCACGATCGTGTATGTCTTCCATAATCTGTCCTGCTTCCTTCTTGTTTACACAACGAAGCAAAGTCGAGTCATGATTGCGTTTGTACAGGATTCCATTACATAGAAAGAATTTAGCAGCAAATCTTCTTAGAAACTTTCTATCGTTAATGGATGCCCCTTCAGGATACTCCTGAGCTTCGAGATATCTTTTTACTTCATGGAACCATGGTTTTTCTTCCATTCCTTCAGTGTTAATTTCATTGCAATAGGCTAGTTCATCTTGTCTGTAAATGGTGATCATTGGCGCCTCATTGTCCCACCTGACTTTGAACATAGATGACATGGTAGCTAGAGCATCAGCTAGTTGATTTTCTTCGCGCGGGATGTGTTCAAAAGTGATTTCTTAAAAATAAGGAATCAAACTCATAACATATTCTTTGTATGGAATTAGATTCGGGTGCTTTGTGTCCCATTCCTCTTTGACTTAATAAATTACAAGGGCCGAGTCTCCGTAGACCTCCAGGAACTTGATTCTTCGATCGATTGCAGCTTTGAGACCCAAAATACATGCTTCATACTCGGCTATATTGTTAGTGCAATTGAAGCATAATCTGGCAGTGAATGGTGTATAACCTCCTGCGGGGGAAATGATCACAGCTCCGATGCCATTGCCAAGTGCATTAGAAGCTCCGTCAAAAACCATAGTCCACCGGGATCCTGGCTTGGGTCCTTCTTCTGGTCCTGGTTGTTTGTAGTCATTGACTAGCATAATGTCTTCGTCTGGGAAGTCAAAGTTCAACGCTTGATAATCATCCACTGCTTGATAAGCCAGATGATCAGCTACCACACTTCCTTTGATCGCTTTTTGTGAAGTGTACTGGATGTCATACTCTGTTAAGATCATTTGCCATCTTGCTATTCTTCCAGAGAGAGCAGGTTTTTCGAGCACATACTTGATAGGATCCATTTTGGAGATCAGGAAAGTGGCATGGTTTAGCATATACTGCCTTAGTCGGCGAGCCGCCCATGCTAAGGCACAACAAGTTTTCTCGAGTAGTGAGTATCTTGTCTCACAATTGGTAAACTTTTTGCTAAGATAGTAGATTGCATGCTCTTTTCGGCCAGACTCGTCATGTTGCCCCAGTACACACTCCATTGAATCTTCTAACACTGTCAGGTACATTATCAGAGGTCTTCCTTCCACTGGAGGTAACAAGATCGGCGGTTTTTGGAGATATTCTTTGATCTTATCAAAGGCTAACTGGCATTTGTCATTCCATCTTTCCACTTGATCTTTCTTCAACAGTTTGAAGATTGGCACACAAGTAGTAGTCATATGGGCAATAAATCTGGCTATGTAGTTCAGACGTCCCAAGAATCCTCTGACTTGTTTCTCGGTACGGGGTATGGGCATTTCTTGAATGGCTTTGACCTTGGAGGGATCAACTTCAATACCTTTGCTGCTGACGATAAAACCTAAGAGTTTACCGGATCTTACTCCAAAGGTACACTTGTTCGGGTTCAGTCGCAATTTGTACTTCTTGAGTCTGTCAAACAGCTTGTGCAGATGACCCAGATGTTCTTCTTTGGTGTTGGACTTTGCAATCATATCATCCACATAAACCTCTATTTCCTGATGAATCATATCATGGAACAGAGCTACCATTGCACGCTGATATGTTGCTCCTGCATTCTTTAAACCAAAGGGCATCACTTTGAAACAAAAGGTTCCCCAGGGTGTTGTAAAGGTTGTTTTTTCCATGTCTTCGGGCGCCATCTTGATTTAATTGTACCTTGAGAATCCATCAATAAAGGAGAATACCTTGCATTGTGCAGTATTGTCAACCAGTACATCGATGTGAGGTAAAGGGAAATCATCTTTGGGGCTTGCCCGATTCAGATCTCTGTAGTTTACACACATTCTGACTTTCCCGTCTTTTTTAGGCACAGGCACGATATTAGCTATCCAATGAGGATAACTCACAACTTTCAGAAAGCCAGCATTGAATTGCTTCTCAACCTCGTCTTTGATTTTCTTGGTGTCGTGCACTCAGTTTTTTACTACCTCTCGTGTGAGAGATACGAACTGACTCTTCTTTTGTTTTTGAGTTTTGAAAATCAGAGAGTCGCCACCGACTTTTATTTTATCCAATTAAGGAAAGGTTTATAAAAGAAACATAAAAAGACCTTTAAGAGATTTTAGGTAAGGGGGTAGGTTATACAAAGGGAAGGTGTTAGCACCCTTTGTATCCATGGTTATCCATGGGCTCTTAATTGCTTAGCTCACTTGTTTTGAATCATTTGTCTTGCCTTGAAATGCTTGTATGTGGTTTTAAAATTCATTTTGTAAATTGACTTTATAATGATCCTTGTGCGGATGTATACAAAGTGTTTTACCTTTCGAAGGATGTTTTGAAAAAAGAACGTTAACTTCGTAATGATCCTTGTTTAGATATATACCAAGTATTGTCTTTTTTGAAAGTTTTATTTTGAAAAACAATGATATATGAGACATTTGTTTGTTTTGATTTGAGCAAGCAATTAGGAGGTCTACCCTAAGTTTATAAGGTCTTTTCCTATTTCCTTTAGAAAATTCTTCTTTTACCGGATGTAAACAAAGGTTCGATTTTGCATTTGAAACAGTAGAATTTGATTTTTTTTTGAAAAAGAGTAACAGAGGGATTACCCTAAGAGGTGCAAGTGTGATTGTGTTTTTTGATTCAGATATTTTTATCTTTGAAGTTAGTGATCTAACGCTTCGGTTTTTATCTTTGACATACACGCAGTTTTATATGTACTGGAACTAAAATGCGGGAATGTAAAATGCGGAAAGTAAATCTACGCTATTACATCGATTGTGCGGGAAATGTAAACTACGCTATTTACATGAATTTGACAATCTATACACTTATCTAGGAATTTAAATTGCAATAAAATAAAAGAAATATTTTTGGTTTTTTGGATGGTTGATTTTAATTAGAATTAATGCATAATTAATTTGATTAAAATGCTATGCATTAGAAATAAAATTTAAACCTAAAAAATTAAGTCTAAAATATGTTCATATTGCTTGTTAATTAATTTTAAAATAAAAACTAATTTTTTTTGGATTTTTGAGGTTGTTTTGAAAATTATTAAGTTAAATTAACATATAATTATACAAATAATTATACAAATAATTAAAACTTAAAGAGAAAAATATTCTAAATATGTACAAAATTAGTCTATAATATATAAACTAAATTTAATAAAAAGAACAAATTTTTTCTGATTTTTTGATTGGTTGAAATAATTAAAAAGCAAATATATAAATATATACTAATTAATTAAACAAAATATTTTAATTATTAAGAAAAATAAAATATTTTTGTATCCAAAATTAATAGATTATTTTATAAACCTAAAAATATTTTTATTATATTTTTTTGATTTTTAAAACTATTTTAAATTAATTTTGTAAGTTATATTAAAAAAGCAATTAAAAATATTGAAGTAAAGATCCTGTGTGGTGAGGAGCTGAGGCTTCAGGGTGTGCATGCGTGTTTGTGAACCTTGGATGTATTTTTTGTGGAGATCAATGGATCAGATTGGAGAGAGCATGGTAAACTTGTGTGGACTACATGCGTGTGATCCTTCATAATTTGTATAAGTCAAGCTGGGACCCACACGCACGCTTGGACCAATAAGAAGCGGAGAGAGGAGAGTTGAATGTTGACGAGCCAATCAGCTTGAAGCGCGTGGAGGTCAACTAGTCCAAGGGACTATTCATCATCGTCCCAAACCTTTGGCCACGGTTTTCCAAGGTTTTTGGCAACGATTTTGGTTTCAAATTTTTTCTCTTTTAAAACCTGCAAAAACATGAAAATAAATTAACAAGAACAACCCAGATCCACTAAATGGCATGCTGGGAGTTCATGTTAGAACAAGATTTGTTCTGATCAATATTCTTAGTTTTGATGATAACAAGGATATGAATTTTGTGTGAGATAATGTGGTACTCTAATACATTGCAATTTCCCTTTCAGGAAATATATAAAGAGTATGCACAAATCAGCGCTCAGAAGCTTTGTCTCAGAAGGTTCAACATGCAACATCAGAACATGATCTGGCAAGACATCAGAAGATGGTCAAGGCAGAATCAGAACATGGGTCTATGGAAGCATCAGAAGAACTTGAGATCAGAAGCAGAAGCACTGAAGTTCTCATGGTATCACGCTCAGAAGCACTTCAAGGTCAGAAGACAAGAAGATGCTATGCAACAAGCTGTTTGACTCTGATGATATTCAAACGTTGTATACACAAACATCAGATCAGAAGAAAGTACAGGTGGCAGGCTACGCTGACTGACAAAAGGAACGTTGGAAGCTATTAAAGGCAACGTCAGTAGACACAGCGTGAACAAGGCTCGAGGTAGTTGACAAAAGCGTGAAACATTAAATGCAATGCTGTACGGAATACGCAAAGCATTAAATGCTCCCAACGGTCATCTTCTCAAAGTGCCTATAAATATGAAGTTCTGATGAGAAGCAAGGTTAACCAATTTCTTGACGATTCGCTAACAATAAACTTGCTGAAACGCTGTTCAAACTCAAAGCTCAGAAACTTCATCTTCATCAAAGCTCACTACATTGCTGTTGTAATATATTAGTGAGATTAAGCTTAAACGTTAAGAGAAATATCACTGTTGTGATTATAGCTTTTCAGAAGCATTTGTAATACTCTTAGAATTGATTACATTAATTTGTAAGTAACTAGAGTGATCAAGTGTTGATCAGGATACTCTAGGAAGTCTTAGCTTGTGTCTAAGCAGTTGTAATTAGAGTGATCACGTGGTGGTCAGGATACTCTAAGAAAGTCTTAGCTTGTGTCTAAGCATTTGTTCCTAGAGTGATCAGGTTGTGATCAGGATACTCTAGAAGACTTAGTCGTGGGCTAAGTGGAAAACCATTGTAATCTGTTGCGATTAGTGGATTAAATCCTCAGGTGAGGTAAATCACTCCGTGGGGGTGGACTGGAGTAGTTTAGTTAACAACGAACCAGGATAAAAATAACTGTGCAATTTGTTTTTATCGTTCAAGTTTTTAAGACTACACTTATTCAAACCCCCATTTCTAAGTGTTTTTCTATCCTTCAATTGGCATCAAAGCGCCGGTTCTAAGGTGCAAGCACTTAACCGTGTTTAGAAAAGATTCAGGAAGAGAAAAATGCTTCAGTAAAAGATGGCTGGTGAAGTTCAAACAAATCCAACTGCATCTACATCTGGCTCTGCTGAACAATACAACGGTAACAATGGTTATACTAGACCACCAGTATTTGATGGTGAAAACTTTGAATACTGGAAAGATAAACTGGAAAGTTACTTTCTTGGTCTAGATGGTGAACTATGGGATCTTCTGATGGATGGTTACAAACATCCAGTGAAAGCCAGTGGCGTAAGGCTTACAAGGCAAGAAATGGATGATGATCAAAAGAAGCTTTTCAAGAATCATCATAAATGTAGGACTGTTTTGCTGAATGCTATCTCTCATGCTGAGTATGAGAAGATATCTAACAGGGAAACTGCCCATGATATATATGAGTCATTGAAAATGACCCATGAGGGAAATGCTCAAGTCAAGGAGACTAAAGCTCTTGCTCTAATCCAGAAATATGAAGCCTTCAAGATGGAGGATGATGAAGATATTGAGAAGATGTTCTCAAGATTTCAAACTCTAACTGCTGGATTGAGAGTTCTGGACAAAGGCTACACCAAGGCTGATCATGTAAAGAAGATTATCAGAAGCTTATCCAGAAGATGGGGTCCAATGGTGACTGCATTCAAGATTGCCAAGAATCTGAATGAAGTTTCTTTGGAAGAGCTTATCAGTGCCTTGAGAAGCCATGAAATAGAGCTGGACGCAAACGAGCCTCAGAAGAAAGGTAAGTCTATTGCATTAAAATCTAATGTTAAAAAATGCACTAACGCTTTTCAGGCTAGAGAAGAAGATCCTGAAGAATCAGAATCTGAAGAAGAAGATTAACTGTCCATGATCTCCAGAAGGGTAAACCAACTCTGGAAGAGCAAGCAAAGGAAGTTCAGAGGCTTCAGAAGCTCAAAGAGATTTGAACGAGGAGAATCTTCTGGTGACAGAAGATCTGATAAGAAGAAGGCTGTCTGCTATGAGTGCAATGAGCCTGGACATTACAAGAACGAGTGTCCAAAACTTCAGAAGGAGAATCCCAAGAAGAATTTTCATAAGAAGAAAGGTCTTATGGCAACATGGGATGATTCTGAATCAGAATCAGAATCAGACTCTGAAGGAGAGCAGGCCAACTTCGCGTTGATGGCTACAGAAGATGATGGATCAGAATCTACATCAGAATCAGATTCTGAAGAGGTATTTTCTGAACTATCTAAAGAAGAGTTAGTTTCCAGTTTAACAGAACTTCTAGAACTCAAGGCTCATCTTAGTATCAAATACAAAAAGCTGAAGAAGCAGTTTGAATTTGAAACTAAGAAGATGGAAGTGGAAAATTCTGAACTGAAGGAAAAAGTTTTAAATCTATCCAAAGATAGTGGATCTCCTTCTAAAACAGAAAAATCCATTCCTAGCATGAATCATATTCTGAAAGAATATGACTCGAGCTTCAGAAAGTTCTTATCTAGAAGTATTGGCAGAAGTCATCTTGCTTCTATGATATATGGTGTTTCTGGAAACAGAAGGTTTGGTTTTGGCTATGAGGGTGATACCTCACATAAATTTGAACCTATTGATGATCTGAAGATCACATACAAGCCATTGTATGATCAGTTAAAATATGGCCATGCACATGATATTAGGCTCACTTCACATGCACAGAAGTTTAACACTGTTCACACCAAGAAGCTTGTGACACATCCTAAGAAATATCATGCTGACAAACCTAAAGAATATCATGTTGTTCCTCCTGTTAAATATTTTGCTAAACCCAAGTTCAATCAGAACTTGAGGAGAACTAACAAGAAAGGACCCAAGAAATTGTGGGTACCTAAGGAGAAGATAATTTCTGTTGCAGATATCCTTGGCGGCAAAGAGGACAAAAAGCAAAATGTCATGGTACCTTGACTCTGGGTGCTCGCGACACATGACGGGAGGAAGGTCTACATTCCAAGACCTGGTGCTTAAACCAGGTGGAAAAGTCAAGTTTGGAGGAGATCAGAAGGGCAAAATCATTGGCTCTAGAACCATAAGTCTTGGTAACTCTCCTTCCATAACTAATGTACTTCTTGTTGAAGGATTAACGCATAACTTATTGTCCATAAGTCAATTAAGTGACAATGGTTATGACATAATCTTTAATCAAAAGTCTTGCAAGGCTGTAAGTCAGAAGGATGGCTCAATCCTATTTACAGGCAAGAGAAAGAACAACATTTATAAGATTGATCTTTCTGATCTCGAGAAGCAGAAGGTAACTTGTCTTATGTCTGTTTCTGAGGAGCAATGGGTCTGGCACAGAAGATTAGGTCATGCTAGTTTGAGAAAGATTTCTCAGATTAACAAACTAAATCTGGTCAGAGGACTCCCAAATCTGAAATACAAATCAGATGCTCTTTGTGAAGCATGTCAGAAGGGCAAGTTCTCCAGACCTGCATTCAAGTCTAAGAATGTTATTTCTTCCTCAAGGCCGTTAGAACTCTTGCACATTGATCTGTTTGGCCCAGTCAAAACAGCATCTGTCAGAGGGAAGAAATATGGATTAGTCATCATTGATGATTATAGCCGCTGGACATGGGTAAAGTTCTTGAAACACAAGGATGAGTCTCATTCAGTGTTCTTTGAATTCTGCACTCAGATCCAATTTGAGAAGGAGTGCAAAATCATAAAGGTCAGAAGTGATCATGGTGGTGAATTTGAGAACAAATTCTTTGAGGAGTTCTTCAAAGAAAATGGTATTGCCCATGATTTCTCTTGTCCTAGAACTCCACAGCAAAATGGAGTTGTAGAGCGAAAGAATAGGACTCTACAAGAAATGGCCAGAACCATGATCAATGAAACCACTATGGCTAAGCATTTCTGGGCAGAAGCAATAAACACTGTGTGTTATATTCAGAATAGAATCTCTATAAGACCTATTCTAAATAAGACTCCTTATGAATTGTGGAAGAACAGAAAGCCCAACATTTCATATTTCCATCCTTTTGGATGTGTATGTTTTATTCTGAATACTAAAGATCATCTTGGTAAGTTTGATTCTAAAGCACAAAAGTGTTTCCTTCTTGGATATTCTGAACGCTCTAAAGGCTACAGAGTATACAATACTGAAACATTGATTGTAGAAGAATCAATCAATATCAGGTTTGATGATAAGCTTGGTCTTGAAAAACCAAAGCAGTTTGAGAATTTTGCAGATTTTGATATTGATATATCAGAAGCAGTAGAACCAAGAAGCAAAGCTGCAGAAGCTGGCAGTCTCAGAAGTAATGGATCAGAAGATCAAGTTGCTGCATCTTTAGAGAATCTCAGGATTTCTGAAGATCCAACAGTCAGAAGATCACCTAGACTTGCCTCAGCTCATTCAGAAGATGTGATCCTTGGGAAGAAAGATGATCCCATCAGAACAAGGGCATTCCTTAAGAACAATGCAGAATGTCAATTAGGTCTTGTTTCTTTGATCGAGCCAACTTCTGTTGATCAAGCTCTAGAAGATCCAGACTGGATAATTTCCATGCAAGAAGAGTTAAATCAGTTTACAAGGAATGATATTTGGGATCTTGTTCCAAGACCTAAAGGATTCAATATTATAGGAACAAAATGGGTTTTCAGAAACAAGCTGAGTGAAAAAGGTGAAGTGGTAAGAAACAAAGCCAGACTGGTGGCTCAGGGTTACAGTCAGCAAGAAGGGATTGACTATACAGAAACCTTTGCACCAGTGGCCAGGTTAGAATCTATTCGTCTATTAATTTCTTTTGCCACTCAACACAACATCACTCTTTATCAGATGGATGTTAAGAGTGCCTTCTTAAATGGTTACATAGATGAAGAAGTTTATGTCCATCAACCTTCTGGTTTTGAAGACTCCATGTCTCCAAATCATGTTTTTAAATTAAAGAAATCATTATACGGATTGAAACAAGCTCCTAGAGCTTGGTATGAACGTTTGAGTTCTTTCCTTCTGGAAAATGGTTTCACTTGAGGAAAAGTGGACACTACTCTCTTTTGTAAAACATTTAAAAAGGATATTTTAATTTGTCAAATATATGTTGATGATATTATCTTTGGAACATCTAATGCTACACTTGGAAAGGAGTTTGCTGAGTCTATGCAGGCTGAATTTGAAATGAGCATGATGGGAGAACTCAAGTATTTCCTTGGGATTCAAATCAACCAAACTTCTGATGGAACCTATGTTCATCAAACGAAGTATGTGAAAGAACTTCTGAAGAAGTTTAATCTTTCAGAAAGCAAAGAAGCCAAAACTCCTATGCATCCAACATGTGTCCTAGGTAAGGATGAGGTAAGTAAGAAGGTAGATCAGAAGTTGTACAGAGGTATGATTGGATCTCTTCTATACCTAACTGCTTCTAGACCTGACATTCTATTTAGTGTTTGTTTGTGTGCTAGATTCCAATCAGATCCGAGAGAATCTCATTTAACTGCGGTTAAGAGAATTCTGAGGTATCTGAAAGGTACTACTAATGTTGGTTTAGTTTACAGAAGATCCAAAGATTACAACTTAGTAGGATTCTGTGATGCTGACTATGCTGGAGATAGAATTGAAAGGAAGAGCACTTCTGGAAGTTGTCAATTTCTTGGAAGTCTTCTGATCACATGGTACAGCAAGAAGCAAGCTACTATTGCCCTCTCAACAACAGAAGCAGAATATGTTGCTGCTGCTGGCTGTAGCACACAAATGCTCTGGATGAGAAGTCAGCTAGAAGATTATCAGATATATGAGAGTAACATTCCTATCTTCTGTGATAATACTTCTGCTATATGTTTATCTAAAAATCCTATCTTACATTCAAAAGCTAAACATATTGAGATTAAACATCATTTCATAAGGGACTATGTTCAGAAGGGTGTTATATCTTTAAACTTTGTGGATACAGACCATCAATGGGCTGATATCTTTACAAAACCCCTTGCTGAAGATAGGTTTAAGTTCATTCTGAAGAATATCAGTATGGATTTATGCCCAGAATGAGAAGATGAGAAGATCTTATGTATGAGTATCTTCTGAAATGAGATTGGATTAGTCTTTTATAAGAAGTTCTGATTGTAATCAATTAGAAGTAGTGATTCTGTTATTACTAACGTTTCATTGTCTAAGTTGACTCAGAATCTCTTTAAAAGTAAAACAGCTGTAACTGGCTATCCAGATGGTAAACACGTGTTCACTATTTCTGGACAAGCGTGCGTGCAGTTGAGGGGACGCCTACTTAGGTAACTGTGCTAATCACTTCTTTTGTCATTATTATCTCTCCTCACGTCATGTACATTAAATGCCATTCATCAGTTCAGTTTCTTTTTATACTCTTCAAACGTTTCTTTTCCCTCTTATATTTCTCTCTCTTGCATTCAGTTTCTTTTTCGCTCTCTCTCTCTCTCTCTCTCTCTCTCTCTCTCTCTCTCTCTCTCTCTCTCTCTCTCTCTCTCTCTCTCTCTCTCTCTCTCTCTCTCTCTCTCTCTCTCTCTCTCTCTCTCTCTCTCTCTCTCTCTCTCTCTCTCTCTTTCTCTCACTTTTCTATGAATATCTTTTGCATAAACCCTAGTTCATTCGATCTAGCGTTCATCATGAATCTTTCGCCTAGTTCTCTTCATCAAAACTTTAAACCAGTTGAAGAAACTAAGTCTCAAAAGTGGATGATCTATTTGAATAGAACGGATGGAAGGGTTAATCGGTTACAGGATGAGAAACATATCTCGGGATGGCATTCCAAGTTTTTCTCAAGTCAGATCTCTTCTTTGATGCTGTTATCAACATTTGTCCAAAGGAAGAAGACTTTCTTGAGATATTGGATGAAGTTAGGTTCCATAAGGACTTAACTTCTATGTTAAGGGAAAGCCCATCTGAGAATACGCTCTCTCCTGGTGAACTGTTCTCAGTTCCTCTTTTGTATTCATTTACTTCTTTCTCTGGGAGCTGCTCAGGCATGCAGAGTTTCAAGATTTGATAACCAAGCAAGAGCAAGAACAACGCTGGGATTCATGATATGCTGGCTTAGATTAGGACTAGGCTAGGGTTGTAGTCTTTGTGTCCTTGTAGTTTTCTTTGCTTGTTGCACTTGTGTATCAGCATACATCTTCTGTAACTCTGTTTGGTTAATCAATGAAAACTCTTTCCATTTGTCCTATGCTTACATCTGAATCTTTTACATTCTTTTTGATGTTATGACAAAAAGGGGGAGAAATAGTGATAAATGATTTGATTTATATTAGCAGTTGTCGGGAAGAAAGCCCCCACATTACTAACAGAAGCTGCAAGCTTCATATGTTTCTAAGTTGTGTTGTTGCAGGAATTGAAGATTCAAGATCAATAAGCAACAAGATGAATCAAGTTCTTGGATTCTTGAAGCAAGCTGAGTGCTATGAAGCTTCAGAATCAGAAGCAAGAAGGAAGAATGTTCAGATATTCTGATGATAGAATATGATCTGAAACATTATGTCTATTTGTTCTGATACATTTTATATGGCTTATATGGCTCTGATACATATTATGTGTTCTGAAACATATTTTATGTTCTGATTCATTCATGCTGACTTTTGTCGTTTAGTTTTGTTCTGTAACATTTCACGATGTAGAGATGCTCTGATGAAGCTCTGGTACATTCAACAATGTTCTAATACAATCTAGCATGAAGTAATGTAAGAAGAAATTCAAGCTCTGAAGCTGTCCGCTGGAAGCAA
This sequence comes from Vicia villosa, assembly GCF_029867415.1. Classification (NCBI taxonomy): domain Eukaryota; kingdom Viridiplantae; phylum Streptophyta; class Magnoliopsida; order Fabales; family Fabaceae; genus Vicia; species Vicia villosa. Next base: position 106,482 of record NW_026706255.1, read on the forward strand.
GAGTCAGAAGCTGTGAATGTTCTGAAGATCAAAGAAATTCAAGTTCTGAAGCTGTCTGATGGAAGCAGGAATCAGAAGCTGTGAATGTTCTGAAGATCAAAGAAATTCAAGTTCTGAAGCTGTCCTATGGAAGCAGAAATCAGAAGTCATGAATGTTCTGTAGATCAAGCACTGTGAACGTCTCTACTGAAATACTCAGGGAAGTCTTTTATTATTAAAATTCTTCTAGTATTAATTTCAGGGGGAGATTATTCATCTCAGGGGGAGATTGTTAATCTCAGGGGGAGACATATTCACATGCTTATGCTATAGCTGTGTAAATTGTCTTTAGCCGTCTGCTCTTTCTGATCGCAAATTCATATCATTTATATATGTTTTTGTCATCATCAAAAAGGGGGAGATTGTTAGAACAAGATTTGTTCTGATCAATATTCTTAGTTTTGATGATAACAAGGATATGAATTTTGTGTGAGATAATGTGGTACTCTAATACATTGCAATTTCCCTTTCAGGAAATATATAAAGAGTATGCACAAATCAGCGCTTAGAAGCTTTGTCTCAGAAGGTTCAGCATGCAACATCAGAACATGATCTGGCAAGACATCAGAAGATGGTCAAGGCAGAATCAGAACATGGGTTTATGGAAGCATCAGAAGAACTTGAGATCAGAAGCAGAAGCACTGAAGTTCTCATGGTATCACGCTCAGAAGCACTTCAAGGTCAGAAGACAAGAAGATGCTATGCACCAAGTTGTTTGACTCTGATGATATTCAAATGTTGTATACACAAACATCAGATCAGAAGAAAGTACAGGTGGCAGGCTACGCTGACTGACAAAAGAAACGTTGGAAGCTATTAAAGGCAACGTCAGTAGACACAGCGTGAACAAGGCTCGAGGTAGTTGACAAAAGCGTGAAACATTAAATGCAATGCTGTACGGAATACGCAAAGCATTAAATGCTCCCAACGGTCATCTTCTCAAAGTGCCTATAAATATGAAGTTCTGATGAGAAGCAAGGTTAACCAATTTCTTGACGATTCGCTAACAATAAACTTGCTGAAACGCTGTTCAAACTCAAAGCTCAGAAACTTCATCTTCATCAAAGCTCACTACATTGCTGTTGTAATATATTGGTGAGATTAAGCTTAAACGTTAAGAGAAATATCACTGTTGTGATTATAGCTTTTCAGAAGCATTTGTAATACTCTTAGAATTGATTATATTAATTTGTAAGTAACTAGAGTGATCAAGTGTTGATCAGGATACTCTAGGAAGTCTTAGCTTGTGTCTAAGCAGTTGTAATTAGAGTGATCACGTGGTGGTCAGGATACTCTAAGAAAGTCTTAGCTTGTGTCTAAGCATTTGTTCCTAGAGTGATCAGGTTGTGATCAGGATACTCTAGAAGACTTAGTCGTGGGCTAAGTGGAAAACCATTGTAATCTGTTGCGATTAGTGGATTAAATCCTCAGGTGAGGTAAATCACTCCGTGGGGGTGGACTGGAGTAGTTTAGTTAACAACGAACCAGGATAAAAATAACTGTGCAATTTGTTTTTATCGTTCAAGTTTTTAAGACTACACTTATTCAAACCCCCCTTTCTAAGTGTTTTTCTATCCTTCAGTTCATTGGTGGTGTTAGTTTTTATTAAAAGTGCCTGGAAGACGCATCTCGAAGCCTTTCAAGTTTGGACAACCAACAATGGTAGATTGCGTTTGAGGGGTGAAACCTTGCATGAGCTACATTGGATTTACTCTAAATGATGTCAGAAACTTAAATCAAAGATTAGATTAAGTTATTTCACGTAAAAATTTGGAAAACGAAAGCTATGTAGTTATGAACATGGAGATGATGATACATGTATTTGGAGTATAGTAGGACTTGTTTAGTGCATCAATCTTACTCTATATGATCCCAGAGGATGATTTGAATGATTATTTTTTATTGATGTAAGCTAGAAATTGCAAAACGAAAATTACAAAGTGTTTGATATTTTTGAGTTTTTTTTGGCTATCCCTTTGATGTATTTTCGTCCCCCCTTGCTTACTGAAGTATTCCTCTTCATTTATAGGCCATGGAGTGCTTAAAAACCAAGCTAAGAAGCTTTGATGGCTTTGTTGAATTTTTGACTTTTTTAATAATATGTAGCTTTGAATTCAAGCAACCATGGCTTAATTTTCTTCAACCTCCTGCTGTACCATCTCTTTGGGGCAGAGTTGAATCAATTTTGAGGGCTCTAGCTTGATATCAAAGCAACATAACATTATCTTGCACCATTTCTTTTTCAATTTAATCTTAAATGAAATAAAATTAAACCAAAAAAGAAATAAAATGTTATGGGCCTTAGGTTGGTCGTGGGAGGCCCTTCATATTATTGGGAACATGTTTGGATCATGAAAACTTGGCCCCTTTTGGAAAAAAAAACATTTTTGATCAATGTTGATTTCATGCATTTTCCCAAAAAATAGCCAACTTCAACAAGGCATAAATCCCTCAATTTTTATCATATGAAGGAGTTCTTGTACTTTTTAGAAACCTCAAGATGTCCTCTACAAGCCACTTTGGAAACTTTTTTTCATTTGCAGAAGTTATCTTGATGTTATGGCCCTTGACAAAAAACCACTTTTGGTTGACTTTGAAAATGACCTGTAATGTCTAAGCTCATATTTTTCAAATGGTGAATCCAATGACCATGGGACCAATTGCATTTGAAATATAATTGAATTTCCTTCAAAACAAGCTTTGGTTGGAATTTTTTGAATGAACGATGAGAGAGTTATGGCCGGTCAAAGTTCAGTTGACTTTTTAGGAGAAAACCCTAATTTTGAAACTTAGGGTTTTGTTGATTTTTGATCTTTCCTTGATGAATTATGATCAACCAATGATCAAATGATGAATCTTTTGACAAAATATGGATGTTGACAAAAAATTTCATTTTTGACTGTCTGTTGACTTTTCGGTCAAACTGGTCGTCTGTTGACTGTTTGAGCTGCTGACTGTGCGTCTGAGCGAATTGAAGTTTGAAAATTTTTATGGTGGTACTTTGAGATATATGGAGGTCCATGAAATCCATTTGAGGTCTCAAAAAAAATTTTCTCCTGAAAAAAACAAAAACCCTAGTTAGGGACTGTTCGTGTGAGAGACAGTTAAGCGTACCTGATTTTTGTGCAGTGCTGAGTCTCTGCTGATCATGTGATTATCAGAAGACTTCTAGAACAAAAATCTTGGAATTTTTCAATGCAAAAGATTGATTTGATTGATGGTACAAAACACGGAGAATTGTACTGTCAGCGGGTTTGACTGTCAACTGACTGTTCAGGCATTAACGTAGCAGTTAAAGTGAAAATTCAACAGTCAAAGTTAATTTTTTTCTTTTTGTTTTTAGTTATGTTAATGGTGAAAATTTATTTACATGAGTTGTTAGAAAAACACAGACATGATAAATAAATAAAATATACTGTATGTGAACAAAACTACCGATAATAACCCTGAAAAATATTTAATGCACAGAAAAATAAATATTTAACTGGCAGAAAACACACAAAATATTATCTGGATAATTAAACTACAGTACGACAAATAATACGACATTTGATACTGACAGTACAAATATTACATAATATAATGAACAGTACGACAAATAAACGGTACATTATTTGAATACAAAAGATACGACAAACTTTAAGAATGACGATTAATAATCCATGCTATAAATAATAACATATAGATGATTGGGAGTATAAACAACCCAGGTCCGTATTTTTCAGGACTATGCAGACAGAAAAAGGACATGATCACCACCACGACGGTAATGACCATAAGAAAACACGTATCCATCCACTTCGCCATTTTTGCCGGGGAAGAAGAGAGAATGAATATGAAGTAGAAATTTGAGAGATGAGTTGAAATTTGATGTGAGAATTTATGGAAAAAATGAGAGGTATTTATAGAGTGAAAAGAAGGATAGAGACGTTCGGGAATGAAGTGATTCCGTACAAAAAGGAAAATTTGAGCGGTAGTAGGATTTGAAAGAAAGTGTATGGTAGGGTTTGAAAAAGAGAGATGTGTAGAATAAAGTTAGGATATGATTTTGAAAGAAAGAGATTTGAAAAAAAAGGAAAAGATTTTGAAAATAATAGAATATAGTACAAAAATTAGTGGGAAACAAAAAACTAATAATAATTTACTTGTTACCAGTACAGTCTGAATCCCCAGACTCTGCGCCTGCAAAAATTTAATTCTGTACCAATTGCGTCAGTACTATTTATCTGCAAATAAATCTCAAATAAACAGCGTGTGTGAAGTGATAAACAATAATTGGCATTTGCGTAAGAATAAATTCAACAGCGAACCAAAATACCGTATAAGAAAAAATTCTAAAAATTGAGTATTCATGAAATCAGGATATTTATGAAACAAAATCCAAGATTATATGAAACTCCCAATTTTTAGACAGAAGTCTGTTGCCTTCTTTCTGAAAAAGATGCGGGCAAATTTTGGGGTATAACAGTTGCCCCTATTCAATCTTCTTAAACCTGAAGAGACTGTTTGGAATCTGAAGGTAGAAGATGATTGAATATTTTAGATGCCCTGAAAATTTGCACTTACCTCCATCGGAGTGATGTTGGAAATTGCATTTGAGTATTGTCTGAGAGATGTTGTTGGCAGATCATAACATTACCTGAGATGGGCTTTCAGATGCTATCTATTGAATGTATTGATGGTTTGTTCATCAGAATGAATCCTTTGAATATATCTTGATGAAGGATTTGAAAACCTCTGCGTTGAACGTTTTGGAACCGTCCAAGGTTACCGCTTTAAGTTTGGGAGGCTGATCGTTACGGAACTGTCCAAAGTTTCCGTTTTAGATTTTGAAAGTTGGTCTATGACGAACCGTCTGAGGTATCAGCTTTAGATCTTTGAAGGTTGATCATAGTGGAACCGTCTGAGGTATCGACTTAGATCTGATGGTAGATCGTTGTGGAACCGTCTGAGGTTTCCGCTTTAGATCTTTGATGGTAGATCATTAAGGAACCGTCCAAGGTATCAACTTTAGATCTTTGATGGTAGATCACTAAGGAACCGTCCAAGGTATCAACTTTAGATCTTGAAGGTAGATCATTAAGGAACCGTCCAAGGTATCGTCTTAGATCTTGAAGGTAGATCATTAAGGAACCGTCCAAGGTATCATCTTAGATCTTGAAGGTAGATCATTAAGGAACCGTCCAAGGTATTGACTTAGATCTGAAGGATTTGGAGTTATTTATTCGACTGTGGTATAGCCTGGAAGCGTCAGAATGAGTCACCATTAGACCGTATCTGCTTTTCTTGTTTAGAGTTGATAAGTGGTTTGGAAAGAGAGATCTCTTCAGAATGAAACTTTGGCTTGATGATATATGAGAGGAATGTTCGTCTGAATAGAATTCAGGGGAACACTGCATGTGATTGAGAACAACTTTTCTGAGGATATTCGTCCACCTGAAAAAAAATAAGTTAGTGTCATGCAATGTTATGATGCATGTAATGTATATGTTGAGATTCTCAAACTAAATGAGAAATGTGCATGTTATGTATGCGTTTGTCATGAAACATTATATGCTGTGTATGAATATGCGTATAATGCATGATGTATGATGTATGATGTATGATTTATGCAATTTAGAGCGTATCAAACTTCTGGTTGGGAAAATAAATCCCTGCTTGTTATTTTGGAAATGAAGGCATTGATGATTGTTGATGATTTTTGCTATCTTGTTCGAGTATACTTAGCTGGGGAAATTCCTCACGGACCAGATTACTCTGTTGAGGGATCTTTGACTAATGCTTGGGGATGAAGGTAATTTGAAAGTTCTGATTTTGATGTCCCTTGAATGGGAATGAGAAAGATGCATAATCCTCTGATGCACTATTTGACCAAGCCTTGGTGTGGAGACCACACCTTCTGGGGATAGTGATCTTGAACAGCCCTGCTGGGGAATAAGATTTCTCGAATCATTTTGTTGGAGAGAAAAATCTCATAGAGGAATTTGCTGAGAAATACGTCTCTGTTGGGGAATTTTCCTCTGAAACTAGTTTCGGGATGGTGTTCAGATGATTGGGACACTACCTGAATGTTATTCCTGTTTTTCTTATAAACATCAGTCATATTTAAATGCATATGTTCATTCAAAATTATCATTGGGACGTTTACGTATTTAAAAACAGAAAAAGTGAAAACATTGATTTTGAGCATGAGCTACATTGATTTTGAAAGAGAGCCATAATAGGCGGATTAGTACAAGGAGACAAACATCCTAGTAGTAGGAAATTGTCATAAATCTTTAAAAAGTACTTATAAAGAGAAATAGCTATGTGAAAACAATCCAGTCAAGTTTCAATTCTGCTATTGCCAATCTGTCTTTGAGTATCTCATCCCTCACTTGTTGGAAGAAAGTGATTGGACTGATCGGTGCCTTTGATGTGTTGAACCTCGAAGGTGAGTAGGTAGCTAAACGGGACATAGTCGTACGCTTTATTCCCTAACTTTTGCCTAGGCTGCCCTTTCAGGTTTTCAGCCTACCGGGATAATTATTTTTTAGTCTCTAATTTTTGCCTGGATTGCCCTTTCAGGTTTTCAATCCACGGAGACGCTCATTTTTGCCTAAGTTGCCCTTTCAGGTTTTCAACTTAGCGAGCTTTTCTTTAAGCGAAGTACTTTTTGACTATGTCCGCATTTACAGGGTGTGGGAAATCCTCGCCGTCCATAGTGGTAAGCAACATGGCTCCGCCGGAGAATACTTTCTTGATTACAAACGGTCCCTCATAAGTGGGAGTCCACTTGCCCCTGGGGTCACATTGTGGTAGGATGATGCGTTTTACAACCAAATCACCGGTTTGATATGCCTGACTTTTGACTTTCTTGTTGAAGGCTTTGATCATACGTTTCTGGTACAACTGACCATGACAAATAGCTGCGAGCCTCTTTTCATCAATCAAGTTTATCTGGTCCAACCGAGTCTGAATCCAATCGTCTTCGTCTAGATCAGCTTCTTTCATAATCCTTAGGGAAGGAATCTGAATTTCAATTGGAAGAACTGCCTCCATACCATAGACTAAGGAAAATGGAGTTCCCCTGTTGAAGTACGCGCTGATGTGCGATAACCATGAAAAGCAAAAGGTAACATCTCATGCCAGTCTTTGTAGGTTACTTTCATCTTTTGTATGATCTTCTTGATGTTCTTGTTGGCAGCTTCCACCGCGCCATTCATCTTTGGTCGATATGGAGATGAATTATGATGTTTGATCTTGAACTGTGTGAAGAGTTCAGTAATCATTCTGTTGTTTAAATTTGTGCCATTTTCTGTGATGATCCTTTCAGGGATGCCATACCGACAAATGAGATTGTGCTTGATAAATTGGGCCACCACGTTCTTGGTGACAGAAGCAAATGAAGTTGCTTCTACCCATTTGGTGAAGTAATCGATAGCGACCAGGATAAAACGATGTCCGTTGGAGGCAATAGGCTTGATTTCTCCAATCATATCAATACCCCACATTGCAAAAGGCCAAGGAACCGTCATGACGTTTAACGGGACTGGAGGTACATGTACTTTGTCAGCATATATCTGGCATTTGTGACAAGTTCTGGAGTGATGATGGCAGTTTGTCTCCATGGTAGACCAGTAATAACCTGCTCTTAAGATCTTTTTAGCCATTGTATGTCCACTTGAATGAGTACCAAAAGCATCATCGTGTATATCTTTCATAATCTGTTCTGCTTCTTTCTTGTTTACACAACGAAGCAAAGTCGAGTCATGGTTGCGTTTGTACAGGATTCCATTACTTAGAAAGAATTTAGCAGCAAATCTTCTTAGAAACTTTCTATCGTTAATGGATGCCCCTTCATGGTACTCCTGAGCTTCGAGATATCTTTTTACTTCATGGAACCATGGTTTTTCTTCCACTACTTCAGTATCAATCTCATTGCAATAGGCTGGTTCATCTTGTCTGTAAATGGTGATCATTGGCGCCTCATTGTCCCATCTGACTTTGAACATAGATGACATGGTAGCTAGGGCATCAGCTAGTTGATTTTCTTCGCGCGGGATATGTTCAAAAGTGATTTCTTCAAAGTAGGGAATCAAACTTAGCACATATTCTTTGTATGGAATTAGATTCTGGTGCTTCGTGTCCCATTCCTCTTTGACTTGATAAATTACAAGGGCCGAGTCTCCGTAGACCTCCAGGAACTTGATTCTTAGACGATTGCAGCTTTGAGACCCATAATACATGCTTCATACTCGGCTATATTGTTAGTGCAGTTGAAGCATAATCTGGCAGTGAATGGTGTATGTCCTCCTGTAGGAGAAATGATCACAGCTCCGATGCCATTGCCAAGTGCATTAGAGGCTCCATCAAAAACCATAGTCCATCGGGACTGTAACACCTCGATATCCGCTGCACGCATCAACCGTGTCGGCCAACCGAGCATGTTACCGGCTTAATCAATAATCCCCCCTAGGTCCGCTTATCGGCTGCCCAGGAAATATTGTTTTTGCCTTCCGCAAGAATCGAACCATGTACCTAGGGGTTAAGTACATATTCATAGCAATTCCTGCTACCAGTTGAGCTAGTAGCTCAAGTGGTAGCAGGAATTGCTATGAATATGTACTTAACCCCTAGGTACATGGTTCGATTCTTGCGGAAGGCAAAAACAATATTTCCTGGGCAGCCGATAAGCGGACCTAGGGGGGATTATTGATTAAGCCGGTAACATGCTCGGTTAGCCGACACGGTTGATGCGTGCAGCGGATATCGAGGTGTTACATTAAAAAGGCGCCTTTTTAATGTAACACCCCGATATCCGCTATCCCGAACTAATACCGACTAAATCGTCCCAAAATGCGAAAATTTTAATAAACATCTCAATAAATAAATAATATTATTCTTAATATTATTCTTCCGACTATCCGACTAAAATCCGACTTTAACTTAATAAATCCAAATACGCCTCTTAAAATAATACCGACCATCCAAATTCGACTAAATCCAATATTTAAATCCTTTAATAATTTAATTAACCAATTAATTAAATTCGGGGCGTTACAGGGACCCTGGCTCGGGTCCTTCCTCCGGTCCTGGTTGTTCGTAGTCAGCAACTAGCATAATGTCTTCATCTAGGAAGTCAAAGTTTAACGCTTGATAATCATCCACTGCTTGATGAGCTAGATGATCAGCTACCACACTTCCTTTGATCGCTTTTTGTGAAGTGTACTGGATGTCATACTCTGTTAAGATCATTTGCCATCTTGCTATTCTTCCAAAGAGAGCAGGTTTTTCGAACACATACTTGATGGGATCCATTTTGGAGATCAGGAAAGTGGTATGGTTTAGCATATACTGTCTTAGTCGGCGAGCCGCCCATGCTAAGGCACAGTAAGTTTTCTCGAGCAGTGAGTATCTTGTTTCACAATCGGTAAACTTTTTGCTAAGATAGTAGATTGCATGCTCCTTTCGGCCGGTCTCGTCATGTTGCCCCAGTACACACCCCATTGAATCTTCTAACACAGTTAGGTACATTATCAGAGGTCTTCCTTCCACTGGTGGTAACAAGATTGGAGGTTTTTGAAGATATTCTTTGATCTTATCAAAGGCTAATTGGCATTTGTCATTCCATCTTTCCATTTGATCTTTCTTCAACAGTTTGAAGATTGGCACACAAGTAGTAGTCATGTGGGCAATAAATCTGGCTATGTAATTCAGACGTCCCAAGAATCCTTTGACTTGTTTCTCGGTACGGGGTATGGGCATTTCTCGAATGGCTTTGACCTTGGCAGGATCAACTTCAATATCTTTGCTGCTGACGATGAAACCTAAGAGTTTACCGGATCTTACTCGAAAGGTACACTTGTTCGGATTTAGTCGCAACCTGTACTTCTTGAGTCTATCAAACAGCTTGTGCAGATGACCCAGATGTTCTTCTTCGGTGTTGGATTTTGCAATCATATCATCCACATAAACCTCTATCTCCTGATGAATCATATCATGGAACAGAGCTACCATTGCGCGCTGATATGTTGCTCCTGCATTCTTTAAACCAAAGGGCATTACTTTGTAACAAAAGGTTCCCCAAGGTGTTGTGAAGGTTGTTTTTTCCATGTCTTCGGGCGCCATTTTGATTTGATTGTACCCTGAGAATCCATCCATAAAGGAGAATACCTTGCATTGTGCAGTATTGTCAACCAGTACATCGATGTGAGGTAAAGGGAAATCATCTTTGGGGCTTGCCCGATTCAGATCTCTGTAGTCTACACACATTCTGACTTTCCCGTCTTTTTTAGGTACAGGCACGATGTTAGCTATCCAAGGAGGATAACTTACAACTTTCAGAAAGCCAACATTGAATTGCTTTTCAACCTCGTCTTTGATCTTCTTTGACATATCGGGCCTACTCCTCCGCAGTTTCTGCTTAACTGGAGTGCTACCTTCTTTGATCGGCAGGCGATGAACCACAATATCCGTGTCAAGGACAGGCATATCTTCATAGGATCAGGCGAATATCTCAACGTAGTCTTGTAACATTTGAATCAGTCTTTGCTTGACACTGTCTTCTAGATCAGTCCCTATCTTGACTTCTTTCTCTTCTTCGTCACTGCCCAAGTTGATAACCTCAATTGGTTCTTCATGCGGCTGTATAGTCTTTTCTTCTTGTTCTAACAACCTTGCAAGTTCCCTTGGTACTTCACAATCTTCCTCACTTTTGTCCTCAGTTTGGTAAATCGGATTTTCGAAGTCATGACTGGCAATAGTAGAATCGTTATCATCAGGATCAAGAGTGAATGTGAATCTGCATTTATTTATGTGGGTGTGTGTAAGAACACATAGCAATTTGAAAATGAATAAAGCAAAGAAAGAAAAAGGATCAAAAAATTTGAATATGCAAACGTCCCATGATTTTATTGAATGAACATGATCATGATATGACAAACCCTTATAAAAAGGACCAGTGTGCTTCGGGCAAGGCACACTGCTTTCAAGTTCATGGTTCGATAGTACAGGAACCATTTTTATCTTTGCACATATAAACAACGAAAACAGGAAATTGCATTTACTCCTGATCAAAGGAGATCACATCCTTAGATTCCCAGTTGTTCAATCCATTGTTGTGAGCAGGGAGTATCCAGTTGCTCCAGTTGCAGTTATCTTCTTCGTCTTCCAAAGCATTGACTTCTTTGGTGGAGAAATGAGCTGTTGATCCTTCAGGGCGAGCAAGATACTCTGCTGGATACGAGAGCCCAGGCTGAGATACCTCTGTTGACTGAGCGAGATACCCGATAAGATCGTCCCATCCAATCGGAATGATGTCTTCAAGGGAGACTTGTGCATTCTGGGGAGCAGAGTATTGCATTAGGAAATCATTCTCATTATTAGGTGTTTCCCAGACTTCTTCAGGAGCGACAGGGCTTGTGAATGTCATATTGTCTTCAAAATGATTGTCCCATCCAGTTGGGGTGATGTCTTCAATAGCGATCTGCGAGCTCAGGGGAGCAGAATACTTCACCATAAAGTCATACTTGCCACTTGGTTCTCCTAGTGTATCCCAAACTTCTTTTGGACTAGGTGGACTTTGATATTGCTCAGCGATGGAACTTGTGAAACTTTTGCAATCTTCAAACTGATCACCCCATCCAGTTGGGACGATGTCTTCCATGGAAATAAAAGAACTCTGAGGTGCAGTGTACTTTACTAGAAAATCATACCCGCCGCTTGGTTCTCCCAAAGTATCCAAAACTTCCATGGAAACAGGTGGAATACGGTTCAAGATCACTCCATCATCTTCAATAGCGTTCACTCCTTGGCTGATGAAATGTGACAATAATCCTCCAGAACGAGGACTTTGATCGTTCTTTTGAGTTCCATCAGCATAGCCCAGACCTAGCTCATCGAACTTGTAAGGCACTTCGAGGAGCTGTCCCCATACTGTGCAACCACCTTCTTCGATCACAGCTTTGGCATCTTTGAGAGAAGCCATAGTTGGAGTTATTTTTGTAGCAGGAGTAACGGAAATGTGTTTGGCAGTAGAGACATCTGGAGGGACCACCTCAAAAGATTGGCAGGGAGTTTCGTTGAATTCTCCATCCATCTCAACATACTTGGAGTTACTCAGATGACTAACCACATATTCTTCTTCGCCATAAACTGTGACGACCTTGCCTTTTAACGGATACTTTAACTTCTGATGCGGGGTAGAAGTTACAGCATTCGCCCCATGTATCCAAGGGCGTCCTAGTAAACAGGAATATGCTGGGTGAATTTCCATTACGTAAAAGGTAGAGTCAAAGATCTGAGAGCCCACTCTGATTGGGAGCTTCACTTTTCCGTACACTGTTCTTGTTGACACGTCGAAGGCTCTTACCACAACATCGCTTGGTTGTAACACAACTCCTTCGAAGTCAAGTTTTTCCAGTACTGCTTTTGGTAACACGTTCAAAGAGGAACCGTTGTCCACCAGCACATGAGACAAAGTGGTGCCGTTATATTCAATGGAGATGTGTAGGGCTTTATTGTGATTTTTCCCAGCAGGGGTTAAATTAGCATCAGAGAAACCGAGACCGTTATTGATTGTTAGACTGGCAACACAATTTTCGAATTGATCGACTGAAATCTCCTGTGGTACATGTGCAGCTTTCAGGAACTTCATCAGGGCCTTGGCATGAGCCTCTGAATATTTTAGCAAAGACATCATTGAAATCTTTGAAGCAGTGTGCCCCAGTTGTTCGACAATATTGTAATCACTTTTGCAGATGATTTTCAATATTTCCTCCATTTCTTGCTTCGACGGATCTTCAACAGTGACTTCCACCGGTACTTGAACTGGTTCAACTAGCGGCTCTTTGCCTCGAGCGTTGATATCTTGATTAGGAACTGGGACCTGGACTGGATTAGTAGCAACATTTGGAGAAATTTCTGGTGAAAAGATCCTTCCACTTCTCGTAATCTTACTAGTACCCACAATATTATCAACAGTTGGAGTAGTAAAATTCATGGCCTCTTCAGTCAAGGTGTCTTGCTTAACTCCATGGACATAAACATTAGTGTCATAACTCCACGGGACAGCTTTGTCTGAGGAGTACGGAAATGGAGTCGGACTGGTAATGATTACCGATGCCACTTTGGGTGCAGCAGAAATTTTGAAAGGAGTTTTGGTAGGGATTTTCAACGGTATGTTAGAAACCACTGAGACGTCCTCTATTCTCATCCCATTTGAAAAGACTTCGCATAAAACGTCCATAGAAGGGAGCCTTTCAAACATAATGATACGACGATCCATCCACTTTTGAATTCCTATTTTCAAATTCTCACAACCATTGGGTAGGTGTGCACAATAAAAGCAATCAGGGTCACAACCTGGAAAGTAACCAGCTCGGATTAGCTTTCTTTTGACTTCAAGGAGCGGAGTTGACAATTCTCTCACATCATAGATGTAAACAGTGTCTATGATAGCATTAACGATCTTGTCGTGCTTTGGCATAGGTGCGGTGATGACATTTGGAGTCTCTGGAGGATCGAATTCAATTTCCCCAGCATCTATCATGTCTTGTATTTTATTTTTCAGGGCCCAACAGTGATCTGCGTCATGTCTTGGACAGTTAGAATGGTATGCACATGTTGCATCGGGGCGATAACTCGGAGAGGAAGTGTTGACATTCTTTGGAGGATCTTTCAATGTAATCAGATTTGCTTTTAACAAATGCTGCAATGCTTGAGAGATTGGCATATTGATTCTGGTGAAGTTTCTTCTTGGTGCATCTGGTCGACGCGTATACTTCGGCGGCTGATCTTTTTGAGGTGCAGATGCGGAGATCAGAACAGCCCCTACAGATTGGTGATGCTCACTTTTGCGACCTTTCTGACTATGCATTGTATTGACTTCATTTCTCCCACTGATGGGCCTCTTTGTAGTACCAGAGGAGGAGCCTATTTGAATTTTTCCACTTTGAATACCGCTTTCGACACGCTCTCCAGTTAATATCAGGTCAGTGAAACCTGATGATGAGCTTCCCAGCAAATGACTGTAGAAAGGGCCAGTTAAAGTGCCCATGAACATGTCGACCAGCTCGCGATAAGATAAGGGTGGTTGAACCCTTCCAGCTAGATCTCTCCACTTTTGTGCATACCCTTTGAAACTTTCTTTTGGTGCCGTAGACATGCCCCGTAGTTGAGTACGGGTTGGTGCAAGGTCAGCGTTGTATTGATATTGTTTGTAGAAAGCAGCAGCCAAATCTTCCCAGGTGTGAACTTTTGTACTTTCCAGCTGGTAGTACCACTCGAGTTGGGTACCCGACAGACTTTCCTGGAAGAAATGAATCCAAAATTTATTATCTGCTGTATGAGGTAGTATCTTCCTCACATAGGATCTCAGATGTAGTTTTGGGCAAGAAACTCCATCATACTTTGCAAAGACAGGAACTTTGAATTTTGGAGGGATAACAATATCTGAGACTAGTCCAAGATCTTTGAAGTCTAAACCAGGTATTTTTTGTATCTCCATAGCTTTCATGCGTTCTTCCAACTGCTGGTATTTGTCATCACCCTGTTCGTCTTCGGAATGATAATCTTCTTCATTAGAAGAAAGAGAGGGTTTGGCAGAACCCTGGTTGCTGTGATTGTCTTCTTGATCACCTTCACCGACTATTTCAGGGATCGGTGCCTTTTTGGACCTTTTGACTGGGATTTTGACCTTTCTTGCCAGGTGACTTAAACCTACAGATCCTTCGGGCTTCTTTTTCTTCTTGATTATCAGGGCTTTCAGTTCTTGTTGCCCCTTTGCTAGCTCCAGAATTGCTACCTGAACTTGGGCATTCTGTGCTTCGAGACTCTTGACACTTGTTTCGGAATCCATCTCTTCTAACTGAAATAAACAGCGAGGAGATGAGAAACCCATCATGTGAACCTGTTATGCAATGTTTATGAATGAAATGCATATGCAATGTTTTCAAGGATCTTAGAATTTAGATTTGTTAAAACAAAAGAGAAACAAACATTTATTAGTCAAACAATTTATTTCTTTTTTCTTTTTTTTTCTTTGCCTCTTTCGGGCTTTACAAAATAAAGAAAATAAAGGATTCCTCAAGCCTCCCATGGACGCTTTCTCTTCGCACCTAGGAACGTGTTGATCTGCTGTTCTTCCTGGAGTTGTCTGGTGAGCTCCAACACTTTCCTCTCATAGTCTTGACAGTGTGCTTTGAAGGTGTCTCTTTCTTCTCTTAGTTGAACCCAAGATTTCTGCAGCTCTTCCAGGTCAGTTGGCATGTCTGGATGTAGAATAACTCGAGGTTCGTCCCCTTCGACTTCTGGCTCAATAGTCACAGGTAGAATAGCGGGATATGGCATGATGAGTTTCTGAGCAT
Organism: Vicia villosa; assembly: GCF_029867415.1. Taxonomy (NCBI): domain Eukaryota; kingdom Viridiplantae; phylum Streptophyta; class Magnoliopsida; order Fabales; family Fabaceae; genus Vicia; species Vicia villosa. The sequence continues at coordinate 121,868 of NW_026706255.1, forward strand.
GAGCACGCACCCATCTGAGGTAAGGCTCCATAGGAATAGAGTTCCATTGTCCTAAAGTATTGCTTTCTACTTTATAGACACTGCCCCAAGCATGTATAAACCTTCGTCGATGTCTTTGGGAATCATCTTCGTAGTCGAACACAATGCCACGGATAATCATGTCATGAGGGCCGTTTCATCGCGCATATCCAAATTGGCGCAAAGCTAAAAAGGGGTTGTAAGTGATGCCTCCCTTGATGCCAAGGAGTGGCACATTAGGGTACTCTCCACAATGGTCAATGATAGTAATGTCTCTTTGAAAGAAGTTGTTCCACCGGATATCTGAATGAGACAAAGACATAATCCTGCGAGACCATTGCATCCTTTGTTCATTTCTCAACACTGATCGGGGAAGGTGTAATGTAAACCATCTAGCCAGTAGTGGTACACAACACATAAGGGTTCCTCGTTTCTTCATGATACGAGTGTGTAAAGAATGTAGTATGTCTCCCAGCAAGGTAGGTACCCCGGGTTGCGGGTTAAGAAAATGTTGATAATGTGTATACTTATGAACTGGTCGGGATTAGGGAATAAAACCAACCCATAGATCAAAAGAGCCACAACTTCCTCAAACGCTAGGTAACTTCTGTTTTTTAGTAGTAATCGAGCCTTTTCCATTAAGAACTTAGCAAGCAAACCCTGGACTCCACTCTTTGTTTCCCAATTGGACTCGATTTATGACTTTCGCAAATGTAAGGCAACAGCAATGATTTCAGGTTTTGGAATCTTTTCTAAACCAGTGAAAGGTAATTGATCTCGAACAGGTAACCCAATCAGTTCAGAGAACTCTTCCAAAGTAGGTACCAACTAGTAATCAGGAAATGTAAAACAATGATGTTCGGGATCAAAGAATTGGAACAGGACCCGTATCATGTCTTCTTCAAATTTTGAGGTAACCAAATGGAGTATGTGACTGTGCTTTTCGGTGAATTGAGCATTTCTGGGAAATTCTGATATTAAGTCCTTAAGTTCAGATGGTACTGTTGAGATGTTGATCCGGATATAATCTCTGGTAGCGGGAGCCATTACCTGCAACAACAGAACAAAGGTAAGCTCTTCGATCCTTGAAATGATTAGTGAGAAAATTATATGTTTATGATGCTTATGATGTCATGATGTCAAACATGTGGCACACACAAACAAATCAAACAATAGCCTTAGGTTTAAAGGCTTGCATGAAGCTCATAGGTGATACCCTCCCCACTGAAGTTGAGTTGGTTAAAACCTGTCCTATAATAGTATTCGGGTTCTATGATCCTTGTAGACAACATCTCAATACGGCGCTCGGACGACCGATCAAAATATTCCTCGAGGATAACTGTTATACCCAAAATTTGCCCACATCTTTTTTCAAGAAAACTCCAATCTGAAAATTAAGAGTCTCATATAATCATGGATTTTTATTTCAACAAATATCCTGACATATGAAACACTTAGTTTTTAGAATTTTTCTTATACAGTAACTTGGCTTGCAGTTGAATTTATTCTTACGCAAACGCCAAATACTGTTTATTACTTCACACATGCTATTTATTTATTTACAGATAAATAGTACTGACACAATTGGTACAGAGTTAAAATCTTTTTGCAGGCGCAGAATCAGGAAACTCAGACTGTACTGGTAACAGTATATTAGTTATTTATTATGTCTATGTTGTTTTAACAAGTCATGTAAATAAACTTTCATTTTTCACATAAAACAAAAACAAAAACAACAAAAAAACAAAATTAACTTTGACTGTTGATTTTTCACTCTAACTGCTACGTCAATACCTGAACAGTCAGTTGACAGCCAAACTGCTAGCAGTACAATTCTCAGTGTTTTGTACCATCAATCAAATCAATATTTCACAATTCAAAATTCCAAGATTTTTGTTCTAGAAGTCTTCTGAATATCACGCGATTAGCAGAGACTCAACACTGCACAAAAATCAGGTACGCTTAACTGTCTCCTACACAAACAGTCCCTGACTAGGGTTTTCTTGTTTTTACAGGAGAAACAAGCTTTTGAGACCTCAAATGGATTTCATGCACATCCATATGTCTCAAAGTACCATCATACAAATTTTCAAACTTCAATTCACTCAGACGCACCGTCAGCAGCTCAAACAGTCAACAGACGACCCGTTTGACCAAAAAAGTCAACAGACAGTCAAAAATGAAATTTTTTGTCAAAGTCCATATTGTGTCAAAGGATTCATCATTTGATCATTGGATGATCATAATTCATCAAGGAAAGATCAAAAATCAACAAAACCCTAAGATTGAAAATTAGGGTTTTTGCCTGAAAAGTCAACTCAACTTTGACTGATCATAACTCTCTCATCCTTCATCCAAAAAATTCAAACCAAAGCTCATTTTGAAGGAAATTCAGTTATATTTCAAATGCCATTGATCCCATTGTCATTGGATTCACCATTTGAAAAATATGACCAAAGACATTACAGGTCATTTTCAAAGTCAACAAAAAGACACTTTTTTCAAAAGGACACACAAGGAGCTTCAAAAATTATTTTGACATGAGACCAAAGGCATTGGTTAGAGGACTCTTTGAGGTTTCCAAAAAGTGCAAGATCTCCTTCATATGACAAAAATTGAGGGATTTACACCTTGTTGAAGTTGGCTAAATTTTGGGAAAATGCATGAAATCAACATTGCTCAAAAATGCATTTTTTCCAAATGGGGCCAAGTTTTCATGGTTCAAACATGTTTGCCATGTTATTATGGGCCTCCCACGACCAAGACAAGGCCCACAACATTTTTTATCCATTTTTGCTTGATTTTATCTTATTTTAAGATTAAATTAAAAGGAAAAAGAATGGATAAAGGATAACTTGTATTCCAAGCATGACTCATCAATATGACTCATTCAACTCTGTCTCAAAGCAAAGTACAGCAGAGGGAGAGAAGAAAATCAAGCCATAGTGGCTTAAATGCAAAGCTACTCATGTTGAAAAAGTCAAGATTCCACAAGGCTAATGAATGCTTCTTAGCTTCACTTCTAAGCAGCTCCAAGGCCTATAAAAGAGCTACCATACTTCAGTAATGAAGAGGAGACAAGTTCAGAAACAAAAGCCTTGCTGATAACACACTTGTAATCACTTGAAATTTTTCAAAGAAATTCAAAATTCGAATTTTAATTTCTATCTTGTTTCAGTTCAAATTAAACACTCAAATACAATCCTCAAGTATCATTGAACGTAATCCAATCAATTGCAAGCCTTGAAGCTCACTAAATCGAGCTATACAGGTCATAATTTGTTCAAATCTAAATCAACTCGTATCTGGTCATTCATGCATGTTTAACAAGATGTAGACATGTATTTGTGTTTGGTTTGAGGTCCTAATCATTTCTGGAAACTTAATTGAAGTTTGGACGCCTATACGTAGGATCACCATTTTAGGGTTCGAACCTTTAAATTTGGGGTTTTACTATCCATGCAAAATTATGAACTCTAAATGGTACCATTAGAATCGCATGAACAATACGAACTGAACCATGGTATCGCGCCAGATTTATATTAGTGTTTGCTAGTATTCGCTATTTTCAACAGGTGTAAAAGGTTGGAGTTTTTACACCACCTGCAAATGAAAGGTGTAAAAGCCCATCCTGAGGAAGAAGACGATGCGTGGTGTCCTCTGATTGGCTGGAGGGCGCGCGCGTGTTTTTTGAATTAACCTTGGATTCTGTGTTTTGCAGGTACATCACGTGGTATGGTCCCTCATGCTGGTGACCATCAGATCCACTAGCCAGCTCATCCAACGCACCAGACAAGTGATCCACACCATGGACATCACTTAATTTCCACACCTGATCGTATCCTTTTAACTTTTATTTCTATTTTAATTTTCTTTGCAAAATTATTTAAAAATAGTTTTAAAAATCCAAAAAATATACAAAAAATATTTTTAGACTTCTAAAATAATATATTATTTTCTGAAATAAAAATATTTTATTTTTCTTCATAATTTCAATATTTTGCATAATTAATTAGTATATATTTATATATTTGCTTTTTAATTATTCTAACCAATCAAAAAATCATAAAAAAAATTGTTCTTCATGTTAAATATTATTTATATATTATAAACTAATTTTCTACATATTTTGAATAATTTTCTCTTTAAGTTTTAATTATTTGTATAATTATTTGCATAATTATGTATTAATTAACTTAATCAATTTCAAATCAATTTCAAAAATTCCAAAAAAATTAGTTTTGTTTTAAAATTAATTGACAAATATTTTGTACATATTTTAAACTTAATTTCTAAGTTTAAATCTATTTTCATCTTTTTTCTTCATTTTAATTTAATTAATCATGCACATATTATAATTAAAATCAATCATAAAAAAATCCAAAAACATGCCTTTATTTTTCTTGCAATTTAAATTCCTAGATAAATGTATAGGATGTCAAATTCATGTAAATAGGCTAGTTTACATTTCCTGCACAATCGATGTAATAGCGTAGATTTACTTTCCGCACTTTACATTTCCGCATTTTAATTTCCAGCAAATATAAACTGCGTGTATGTCAGATAAAATTGAACCGTTAGATCACTAACTTCAAAGATAAAATATCTGAATACAAACACAATCACACTTGCACCTCTTAAGGTAATCCCTTCTCATTCTTTTCAAAATCAAAGTCAAAATTCTACTATTTTGAGTACAAAATCGAACCTTGCGTTTATATCCGGTGAAAGGATAGATTTTTAAAGGAAATAGGATAAAGACCTTACAACTCAGGGTAGACCTCCTAGTTTGCTTGCTCAAATCAAAACAAACAAAATTCTTATACACTGTTGTTTTTCAAAACAAAACTTTCCAAAAAGACAATACTTTGTATACATCCAAACACGGATTATTACAAAGTTAACGTTCTTTTCAAAACATCTTTCGAAAGATAAACAAGCATTTTGTATACATCCACACACGGATCATTACAAAATTCAATTTACAAAAGTATTTGAAACCACATATGAGCATTCTAAAGCAATTGAAAAGTGATCGAAAAACAAGTGAGCTAAGCAAACTTAAGAGCCCATGGATAACCATGGATACAAAGGGTGCTAACACCTTCCCTTTGTATAACCTACCCCCTTACCCAGAATTTCTTAAAGGTCTTTTTTCTGTTTCTTTTATAAACCTTTCCTTAATTGGATAAAATAAAAGGTCGGTGGCGACTCTGTGAATTTTCAAAAATGCGAAAGCATTAAGCGATAAAAAAGAGTCAGTTCACGTATCTCTCCAGAATAGAGGTATGGCCCGGTATAAAAAACGGAGGTCCACAGAACTGGCGACTCTGCTGGGGAGATACTTTCAAAAAACAAAATGTTTTCAAAAGGGGTTACCTTAAGAGAATAGGTCGATGTTTTCAATTGTTTGACTTGATTGCTCTATTTTTCAAAGTTTTGTTTGGGTATTTTGCTTGTGTGAAAGATTCTAACCCGAATCTCGAGATACCTTAAGTATATGACAATAGACCAAGGAAACTGTACGGCATGTACCGATACGGTTGATCTGGTAGTCATCGTTAGTGCGATACTTTGGTTTATACTGATGTCCCTTGAAAACGATCAAGGAGTATATTAGGCTTCCGAAATGTCATTAAACACTAATTTGTCTTAGAACCTTTTTAGTTGAACTTGACTTGTGGCCTATTAAGTGGCTAGCTTTGAAATTGATCGAAGTTAGTTATCCTCGAGGAATGTTTTGATCGGCCGCTTGAGCGCCGTATTGAGATGTTACTTCCAAGGATCATAGAACCCGAATACTATTCTAGGACAGGTTTTAACCAACTCAACTTCAGTGGGGAGGGTATCACCTATCAGCTCCATGCAAGCCTTTAAACCTAAGGCTATTGTTTGATTTGTCTTTGTGTGCCACATGTTTGCATCATAAGCATATCATTTTTGCACCAAACACTTCAAGGATCAAAGAGTTTACCTTTGTTTTTGCAGGTAATGGCTCCCGCCACCAAAGATTACATCCGAATCAACATCTCAACGGTACCATCTGAACTAAAAGACTTAGTGTCAGAATTCCCCAGGAATGTTCAATTCACCGAAAGGCATGGTCACCTACTCCATTTGGTTACCTCAAAATTTGAAGAAGACATGATACGGGTCCTGTTCCAGTTCTTTGACCCCGAACATCATTGCTTTACCTTTCCTGATTACCAGTTGGTACCCACTTTGGAAGAATTCTCTGAACTAATGGGATTGCCTGTTCGAAATCAATTACCTTTCACTGGTTTAGAAAGGATTCCAAAACCTGAAGTCATTGCTGCTGCTTTACATCTGCGGAAATCAGAAATCGAGTCCAATTGGGAAACAAAGAATGGAGTTAAGGGTTTGCTTACCAAGTTCTTATTGGAAAAGGCTCGACTACTGCTAGAAAACAAAAGTTATCCAGCTTTTGAGGAGGTTATGGCCCTTTTGATCTATGGGTTGGTTTTATTCCCAAATCCCGACCAGTTCATAAGTGTACACATCATCAACCTTTTCCTAATCCGTAACCCGGTACCAACATTGCTGGGAGACATTCTACATTCTCTACACACTCGTACCATGAAGAAACGAGGAACTCTCATGTGCTGTATACCACTACTGGCTAGGTGGTTTACATTTCATCTTCCCCGATCAGTGTTGAGAAATGAACAAAGAATGCAATGGTCTCGCAGGATTATGTCTTTGTCTCATTCAGATATCCGGTGGAACAACTTCTTTCAAAGAGACATTACTATCATTGATCATTGTGGAGAGTACCCTAATGTGCCACTCCTTGGCATCAAAGGAGGCATCACTTACAATCCCTCTTTAGCTCTACGCCAATTCGGATATGCAAGGAGCAACAGTCCCCATGACATGATTATCCGTGGCATTGTGTTTGATTACGAGAATGATTCTCATAGACACCGACGAAGGTTCATACATGCATGGAGCAGTGTCTATAGAATAGAAAGCAAAACTCTGGGGCAATGGAATTTTATTCCTATGGAACCTTACCTCAGATGGGTCCGCACTCATGCTCAGAAACTCCTTATGCCATATCCCGCTGTTCTACCTGTGACTATTGAACCAGAGGTCGAAGGATATGAACCTCAAGTTATTCTACACCCGGATATGCCAACTGACCTAGAAGAGTTGCAAAAATCTTGGGTTCAACTCAAAGAGGAAAGAGACACCTTCAAAGCATACTGTCAAGACTATGAGAGAAGGATATTGGAGCTCACCGGACAGCTTCAAGAAGAACAACAGATCAACACATTCCTGGGGGCAAAGAGAAAGCGTCCGCGGGAGACCTGAAGGATCATTTATTTCTGTCTTGTAAGCCCAAATGAGGCAAAGAAAAAAGAAGCAAAAGCAAAAAAAAAAGAAATAAATTGATTAACTAACGTTTGTTTCTTCTTTAACAAATCTAAACTCTAAGATCCTTGAAAACATTGCACACACATTTCACTTCATGCATTGCATATACATTTCATACATTGCATTCATATACATTGCATATACATTTCATACATTGCATACACATGGCATCCAGTCATACACATTGCATAACAGGTTCACATGACGGATTTCTCATCTTCTCGCTGTTTATTTCAGTCAGAAGAGATGGAATCTGAAATGAGCATCAAGAATCTCGAAGCACAGAATGCCCAAGTTCAAATGGCAATTCTGGAACTGGCAAAGGGGCAACAAGAACTGAAAGCCCTGATAATCAAGAAGAAAAAGAAGCCCAAAGGATCTGGAGGCTTGAGTCACCTGAAAAGGAAGATCAAAATCCCAGTCAAAAAGTTCAAAAAGCCACCGATCCCTGAAACAGTCGGTGATGATGAACAAGAAGACAATCAAAGCAACCAGGGTTCTGCTAAACCCTCCCTCTCTTCAAATGAAGGAGATGATCATTCTAGGGACGAACCGGATGATGAAAAATACCAACAGCTGGAAGACCGTATGAAAGCTATGGAGATACAAAAAGTACTTGGCTTAGATTTCAATGATCTGGGGCTCATCTCGGATGTTGTTATCCCTCCAAAATTCAAAGTTCCTGTCTTTGCAAAATATGATGGAGTTTCTTGCCCGAAACTACATCTGAGATCCTATGTGAGGAAGATACTGAAGGATAGAAAAACACTTAGAAAGGGGGGGGGGTTTGAATAAGTGTAGCTTTAAAAACTTGACCGATAAAAATAAATTGCACAGTTATTTTTATCCTGGTTTGTTGTTAACTAAACTACTCCAGTCCACCCCCGCAGAGATGATTTACCTCAACTGAGTATTTAATCCACTAATCGCACGGATTACAATGGTTCTCCACTTAGTCAACAACTAAGTCTTCCAGAGTCTTCTGATCACACACTGATCACTCCAGGAACAACTGCTTAGATACCCTCTAAGACTTTCTAGAGTATTCTGATCCACACGATCACTCTAGTTACAACCTGCTTAGATAACCTCTAAGACTTCCTAGAGTATTCTGATCCACACGATCACTCTAGTTCCTTACAACTTAATGTAATCAATTCTAAGAGTATTACAATTGCTTCTTAAAAGCTATAATCACAAACTTTGATATTTCTCTTATCGTTTAAGCTTAATCTCACTAATATATTACAACAGCAATGTAGTGAGCTTTGATGAAGATGAAGATTCTGAGCTTTGAATAGAACAGAGTTTCAGCAAGTTAATATGAGTTGTTTTGTTCCAGAATCGTTAACCTTGCTTCTCATCAGAACTTCATATATATAGGCGTTGGAGAAGATGACCGTTGAGTGCATTTAATGCTTTGCGTGTTCCGTACAGCATCGCATTTAATGTTATACGCTTTTGTCAACTACCTCGAGCCTTGTTCACGCTGTGTCTACTGACGTTGCCTTTAATAGCTTCTAACGTTCCTTTTGTCAGTCGGCGTAGCCTGCCACTTGTACTTCCTTCTGATCTGATGTTTGTGAATACAACGTTTGAATATCATCAGAGTCAAACAGCTTGGTGCAAAGCATCTTCTGATCTTATGACCTTGAAGTGCTTCTGAGCGTGATACCATCAGAACTTCAGTGCTTCTGATCTCATGTTCTTCTGATGCTTCCATAGACCCATGTTCTGATTCTGCTTCGACCATCTTCTGATGTCTTGCCAGACCATGTTCTGATGTTGCATGCTGAACCCTTTGAGACAAAGCTTCTGAGCGCTGAATTATGCATACTCTTTATATATTTCCTGAAAAGGAAATTGCATTTGATTAGAGTACCATATTGTCTTAAGCAAAATTCATATTATTGTTATCATCAAAACTAAGATAATTGATCAGAACAAATCTTGTTCTAACAATCTCCCCCTTTTTGATGATGACAAAAACATATATAAATGATATGAATTTGCGATCAGAAAGAGCAGACGGCAAAAAGACAAATTACACAGCTATAGCATAAGCATGTGAATATGTCTCCCCCTGAGATTAACAATCTCCCCCTGAGATAAATAATCTCCCCCTGAAATAAATACTCGAAGAACTTTAATAAAAGACTTCCCTGATTATTTCGGTAGAGACGATCACATAAGCTTCTGTCTTCAGAGAATTCATAGCTTCTGACTTCTGCTTCCATTGGACAGCTTCAGAACTTGAATTTCTTTAGATCCCTAGAACACTCATAGCTTCTGATTCCTGCTTCCATTTAGGACAGCTTCAGAACTTTAATTTATTTGATCTTCAGAACATTCACAACTTCTGATTCCTGCTTCCATCTAGGACAGCTTCAGAACTTGAATTTCTTTGATCTTCAGAACATTCACAGCTTCTGATTTCTGCTTCCATTTAGGACAGCTTCAAAACTTGAGTTTTCTGGATCTTTAGAACATTCACAGCTTCTGATTTCTGCTTCCCTCGGATAGCTTCAGAGCTTTGAATTTCTACCAACATCACTTCATGCTAGATTTGTATCAGAACATTGTTGAATGTACCAGAGCATCATCAGAGCATCTCTACATCCTGAAATGTTACAGATCAAAAACTAAACGACAAAAGTCAGCATGAACGAGTCAGAACATAAAATGTATATTAGAACACATGATATGTATCAGAGCCATATAGGCTAAAATAATGTATCAGAGCAAATAGAATTTTGTCAGAGCAAATAGACAAATTTTGGATCAAATTCTATTATCAGTGCTTCTGATTCTGAAGCTTGACAGCACTCAGCTTGCTTCAGTTTCCATAAGCTTATTCTTTTTACAGAATAACGCTTCTTATGGTTTTGCTTCTTGTGTGCTTTGAAGATTCTCTTCACTTATTTATACCTGCAAAACACTTAAACCATATAGAACTTGCAGTTCTTGTTAGTAAATGTGTGGGAGCTTTACCCAGCAACTGATAGATTAATCAAATCATTTATCATTTATCTTCTCCCCCTTTTTGTCATAACATCAAAAAGAATATTCCAAAAGATTCAGATGTATAAAACGACATATAAAATCACTGGAATGTAAAAAACAAAGAAACTTTTTATTGATAATCAAAAGATATTACATGACAAGACGGGAGAGAGATTTTGACAAAAGATAAGATACGCACAGTTACCTATGGTCGGCGTCCCTTCAACTGCACGCGCGCTTATCCATGAACAGTAAAGACAGGTTTACCATCCCGAGATAAAACGTTACAGCTGTTTTGCTTTAAAAGAGGTTCTGAATCAACTTAGACAATGAAACGTTAGTAATAACCGAATCATAATTTCTAAAAGATTTTAATCAGAACTTCTGATTAAAAGATAATCCACTTTCATTTCAGAAGATACTCATACATAAGAACTTCTCATCTTCTCATTCTGGGCATAAATCCATACTGATGTTCTTCAGAATGAACTTAAACCTATCTTCAGCCAGGGGTTTTGTAAAGATATCAGCCCATTGATGGTCTGTATCCACAAAGTTTAAAGATAGAACACCCTTCTGAACATAGTCCCTTATGAAATGATGTTTAATCTCAATATGTTTAGCTTTTGAATGAAGAATAGGATTCTTAGATAAACATATAGCAGAAGTATTATCACAGAATATAGGAATGTTACTCTCATATATCTGATAATCTTCTAGCTGACTCTTCATCCAGAGCATCTGTGTACTGCAACCAGCAGCAGCGACATATTCTGCTTCTGTTGTTGATAGAGCAATAGTTGCTTGCTTCTTGCTATACCAGGAGATCAAATGACTTCCAAGAAATTGGCAACTTCCTGAAGTACTCTTTCTTTCAATTCTGTCTCCAGCATAGTCAGCATCGCAGAATCCTACTAAGTTGTATTCTTTAGATTTTCTGTAAACTAAGCCAACATTAGTAGTACCTTTCAGATACCTTAGAATTCTCTTAACAGCAGTTAAATGAGATTCTCTAGGGTCTGATTGGAATCTAGCACACAAACAAACACTGAACAGAATGTCAGGTCTAGAAGCAGTCAAATATAGAAGAGATCCAATCATACCTCTGTATAACTTCTGATCTACCTTCTTACTTACCTCATCCTTACCTAGGATGCATGTTGGATGCATAGGAGTTTTGGCTTCTTTGCAGTCTAGAAGATTAAACTTCTTCAGAAGTTCCTTCACATACTTGGTTTGGTGAACATACGTTCCTTCTGATGTTTGATTTATTTGTATTCCAAGGAAATACTTGAGTTCTCCCATCATGCTCATTTCAAACTCAGCCTGCATAGACTCAGCAAACTCCTTTCCAAGTGTAGCATTAGATGTTCCAAAAATAATATCATCTACATATATTTGACAAATTAAAATATCCCTTTTAAAGGTTTTACAAAAGAGAGTAGTGTCCACTTTTCCTCTAGTGAAACCATTATCCAGAAGGAAAGAACTTAAGCGTTCATACCAAGCTCTGGGAGCTTGTTTCAATCCATACAACGATTTCTTTAGTTTAAAAACATGATTAGGAGACATAGAGTCTTCAAAACCAGGAGGTTGATGGACATAAACTTCTTCATCTATATAACCATTTAAGAAGGCACTCTTAACATCCATCTGATAGAGAGTGATGTTATGTTGAGTGGCAAATGAAATTAATAGACGAATAGATTCTAACCTGGCCACTGGTGCAAAGGTTTCTGTATAGTCAATCCCTTCTTGCTGACTGTAACCCTGAGCCACCAGTCTGGCTTTGTTCCTTACCACTTCACCTTTCTCACTGAGCTTGTTTCTGAAGACCCATTTTGTACCGATTATATTGAATCCATCTGGTCTAGGAACGAGATCCCAAACATCATTCCTTGTAAACTGATTCAGTTCTTCTTGCATAGCAATTATCCAGTCTGGATCTTCTAGAGCATGATCAACAGAAGTTGGCTCGATCAAAGATACAAGACCTAATTGACAGTCTGCATTGTTCTTAAGGAATGCTCTTGTTCTGATTGGATCATCCTTCTTTCCAAGAATGACATCTTCTGAATGACCAGAGATGAGTCTGGATGATCTTCTGACAGATGGTTCTTCAGAAATGCTTAGATTCTCCAGAGAAGCTGATACTTGATCTTCAGATTCTTTGCTTCTGAGAAGCTCTGCTTCTGATGCGTTGCTTCTTGGCTCAACAACTTCTGATACATCAATATCACAATCTGCAAAATTCTCAAACTGCTTTGGTTTTTCAAGACCAAGCTTATCATCAAACCTGATATTGATTGATTCTTCTACAATCAATGTTTCAGTATTGTATACTCTGTAGCCTTTTGAGCGTTCAGAATATCCAAGAAGGAAACATTTTTGTGCTTTGGAATCAAATTTACCAAGATGATCTTTAGTGTTCAGAATAAAGCATACACATCCAAAAGGATGGAAATATGAAATGTTGGGCTTTATATTCTTCCACAATTCATAAGGAGTCTTATTTAGAATAGGTCTGATAGAGATTCTATTCTGAATATAACATGCAGTGTTAATTGCTTCTGCCCAGAAATGCTTAGCCATATTGGTTTCATTGATCATGGTTCTGGCCATTTCTTGTAGAGTCCTATTCTTTCGCTCTACAACTCCATTTTGCTGTGGAGTTCTAGGACAAGAGAAATCATGGGCAATACCATTTTCTTTGAAGAATTCTTCAAAGAATCTGTTCTCAAATTCACCACCATGATCACTTCTAACCTTTATGATTTTACACTCTTTTTCAGATTGAATCTGAATGCAGAAATCAAAGAACACTGAATGAGACTCATCCTTGTGTTTCAAGAATTTTACCCATGTCCAGCGGCTATAATCATCTACGATGACTAATCCATATTTCTTCCCTCTGACAGATGCTGTTTTGACTGGGCCAAACAGATCAATGTGCAAGAGTTCTAATGGCCTTGAGGTAGAAACAACATTCTTGGACTTGAATGCAGGTTTGGAGAACTTGCCCTTCTGACATGCTTCACAAAGAGCATCTGATTTGAATTTCAGATTAGGGAGTCCTCTGACAAGATCCAGTTTGTTAATCTGAGAAATCTTTCTCAAACTAGCATGACCTAATCTTCTGTGCCAGACCCACTGCTCTTCAGAAACAGACATAAGACAAGTCACCTTCTGACTCATAAGATCTTGCAGATCTGTCTTATAAATGTTGTTCTTCCTCTTGCCGGTAAATAGGATTGAGCCATCCTTCTGATTTACAGCCTTGCAAGACTTTTGATTAAAGATTATATCATAACCATTGTCACTCAATTGACTGATAGATAAGAGGTTATGTGTTAATCCTTCTACAAGAAGTACATTTGAAATGGAAGGAGAGTTACCAGACTTTATAGTTCCAGAGCCAATTATCTTGCCCTTCTGATCTCCTCCAAACTTGACTTCTCCTCCAGACTTAAGCACCAGGTCTTGGAACATAGACCTTCTTCCTGTCATGTGTCGTGAGCATCCAGAGTCCAGGTACCACGACATGTTGTGCTTTGTCCTTTTTGCAGCCAAGGATATCTGCAATAGGAATAATCTTATCCTTAGGTACCCACATTTTCTTGGGTCCTTTCTTGTTAGATTTTCTCAAGTTCTGATTGAACTTGGGTTTAACATTGTAAGCAATAGGAGGAACAGCATGATAATTCTTAATGTGAGTTTCATGATATTTCCTAGGTTGTGTCACATGCTTCTTAGTGTGTGTAATGTGAAAACTTTGAGCATGTGAAGTGTGCCTAATATCATGTGAGTGGCCATACTTGAACTGATCATACAATGGCTTGTATGTGATTTTCATCTTATCAACAGGTTCAAGTTTGTATGGGGTTTCACCCTCAAAACCAATGCCGACTCTTTTGTTTCCAGACACAGCATATATCATAGAAGCTAGCTGACTTCTGCCAATACTTCTAGATAAGAACTTCCTGAAACTTAAATCATATTCTTTCAGAATATGGTTTAGACTAGGAGTGGATTTTTCTGAATCAGAAGGAGATCCAACATTATTGGATAATTTTAAAAGTTTTTCTTTTAATTCAGAATTCTCCAACTCAAGCTTCTTTGTTTCAAATTCAAATAGCTTTTTCAGCTTTTTGTATTTGAGACTAATCTGAGACTTGTATTCCAGAAGTTCTGTTAGACTGGAAACTAACTCATCTCTAGTAAGTTTAGAAAATTCCTCTTCAGAATCTGATTCTGATGTAGATTCTGATCCGTCATCTTCTGTCGCCATCAGCGCACAGTTAGCCTGCTCATCTTCAGAGTCTGAATCATCTTCTGACTCATCCCAGGTTGCCATAAGACCTTTCTTCTTATGAAACTTCTTCTTGGGATTTTCTTTCAGAAGTTTTGGACACTCATTCTTGTAATGTCCAGGCTCATTGCACTCATAGCAGACAGCCTTCTTCTTGTCAAATCTTCTGTCATCAGAAGATTCTCCACGTTCAAATTTCTTTGAACTTCTGACGCCTCTGAACTTCCTTTGCTTGTTCTTCCAGAGTTGATTTAGCCTTCTGGAGATCAAGGACAGTTCATCTTCTTCTTCGGATTCTGATTCTTCGGGATCTTCTTCTCTAGCCTGAAAAGCGTTAGTGCATTTCTTGATATTGGATTTTAATGCAATAGACTTACCTTTCTTTTGAGGCTCGTTTGCATCCAGTTCAATTTCATGACTCCTCAGGGCACTTATCAGCTCTTCCAAAGAGACTTCATTTAGATTCTTCGCAATCTTAAATGCAGTCACCATAGGACCCCATCTTCTGGGTAAGCTTCTGATGATCTTCTTTACGTGATCAGCCTTGGTGTATCCCTTGTCAAGAACTCTCAATCCAGCAGTAAGAGTTTGAAATCTTGAAAACATCTTTTCAATGTCTTCATCATCCTCCATCTTGAAGGCTTCATATTTCTGGATTAGAGCAAGAGCTTTAGTCTCCTTGACTTGAGCATTTCCTTCATGAGTCATTTTCAAGGACTCATATATGTCATAGGTCGTTTCCCTGTTAGATATCTTCTCATACTCAGCATGAGAGATAGCATTCAGCAAAACAGTCCTGCATTTGTGATGATTCTTGAAATCTTTCTTTTGATCATCATTCATTTCGCTTCTCGTGAGCCTTACACCAGTAGCTTTAACAGGATGTTTGTAACCATCCAACAGAAGATCCCATAGATCAGCATCTAGACCAAGAAAGTAACTTTCCAGTTTATCTTTCCAGTATTCAAATTTTCACCATCAAATACTGGTGGTCTAGTATAACCATTGTTACCATTGTATTTCTCAGCAGAGCCAGATGTAGATGGAGTTGGATTTGCTTGAGATTCACCAGCCATCTTTTACTGAAGCGTTTTTCTCTTCCTGAATCTTTTCTAAACACGGTTAAGTGCTTGCACCTTAGAACCGGCGCTCTGATGCCAATTGAAGGATAGAAAAACACTTAGATAGGGGGGGGGTTTGAATAAGTGTAGCTTTAAAAACTTGACCGATAAAAATAAATTGCACAGTTATTTTTATCCTGGTTCGTTGTTAACTAAACTACTCCAGTCCACCCCCGCAGAGATGATTTACCTCAACTGAGGATTTAATCCACTAATCGCACGGATTACAATGGTTCTCCACTTAGTCAACAACTAAGTCTTCCAGAGTCTTCTGATCACACACTGATCACTCCAGGAACAACTGCTTAGATACCCTCTAAGACTTACTAGAGTATTCTGATCCACACGATCACTCTAGTTACAACCTGCTTAGATAACCTCTAAGACTTCCTAGAGTATTCTGATCCACACGATCACTCTAGTTCCTTACAACTTAATGTAATCAATTCTAAGAGTATTACAATTGCTTCTTAAAAGCTATAATCACAAACTGTGATATTTCTCTTATCGTTTAAGCTTAATCTCACTAATATATTACAACAGCAATGTAGTGAGCTTTGATGAAGATGAAGATTCTGAGCTTTGAATAGAACAGAGTTTCAGCAAGTTAATATGAGTTGTTTTGTTCCAGAATCATTAACCTTGCTTCTCATCAGAACTTCATATATATAGGCGTTGGAGAAGATGACCGTTGAGTGCATTTAATGCTTTGCGTGTTCCGTACAGCATCGCATTTAATGTTATACGCTTTTGTCAACTACCTCGAGCCTTGTTCACGCTGTGTCTACTGACGTTGCCTTTAATAGCTTCTAACGTTCCTTTTGTCAGTCGGCGTAGCCTGCCACTTGTACTTCCTTCTGATCTGATGTTTGTGAATACAACGTTTGAATATCATCAGAGTCAAACAGCTTGGTGCAAAGCATCTTCTGATCTTCTGACCTTGAAGTGCTTCTGAGCGTGATACCATCAGAACTTCAGTGCTTCTGATCTCATGTTCTTCTGATGCTTCCATAGACCCATGTTCTGATTCTGCTTCGACCATCTTCTGATGTCTTGCCAGACCATGTTCTGATGTTGCATGCTGAACCCTTTAAGACAAAGCTTCTGAGCGCTGAATTATGCATACTCTTTATATATTTCCTGAAAAGGAAATTGCATTTGATTAGAGTACCATATTGTCTTAAGCAAAATTCATATTATTGTTATCATCAAAACTAAGATAATTGATCAGAACAAATCTTGTTCTAACAGATACAACCTCATACAACAGATAACAAATTGTGGATTCACTTCTTCCAAGAAAGTCTGTCGGGTACACAACTCGAATGGTACTACCAGCTGGAAAATACCAAGGTTCATACTTGGGAAGAATTAGCTGCTGCTTTTTACAAACAGTACCAATACAATGCTGATCTTGCACCAACCCGTACTCAACTAAGAGGCATGTCTATGGGACCAAAAGAAAGTTTCAAAGGATATGCACAAAAGTGGAGAGATATGGCTGGAAGGGTTCAACCACCCTTATCTGATCGCGAACTAGTCGACATGTTCATGGGCACTTTAACTGGCCCTTTCTATAGCCATTTGCTGGGAAGCTCATCATCAGGTTTCACTGACCTGATACTGACCGGAGAACGTGTCGAAAGTGGCATTCAAAATGGAAAAATTCAAATAGGTTCCTCCTCTGGTACTACAAAAAGGCCCATCAGCGGGAGAAATGAGGTCAATGCAACACAAATTCAGAAAAGTCGCAAAAGTGAGCAGCATCAATCTGTAGGGGCAGTTCTGATCTCCGCATCTGCACCTCAAAAAGATCAGCAGCCAAAATATACGCATCGACCAGATGCTCCAAGAAGAAATTTCACCAGAATCAACATGCCAATCTCTCAGGCATTGCAGCACTTGCTAAAAGCAGATCTGATCACCTTAAGAGGTCCTCCAAAGAACGTCAACACTTCCTCTCTGAATTATCGCCCTGATGCAACATGTGCCTATCACTCAAACTGTCCAGGACATGACGCAGATCACTGCTGGGCCCTGAAAAATAAAATACAAGATATGATAGATGCTGGTGAAATTGAGTTCGATCCTCCAGAAACTCCAAATGTCATTACTGCACCTATGCCAAAGCATGACAAAACTGTTAACGCTATCCTGGACACTGTTTACATCTATGATGTGAACGAATTATCAACTCCACTCTGCGAAGTCAAAGGAAAGCTAATCCGAGCTGGTTACTTCCCAGGATGTGACCCCGATTGCTTTTACTGCTCCTGCCTGCCCAATGGTTGTGAAAATCTGAGGATGGGAATTCAAAAGTGGATGGATCGCCGTATCATTATGTTTGAGAGACTCCCTTCTATGGACGTGCTGTGCGAAGTCTTTGCAAATGGGATGAGAATAGAGGATGCCTCAGTGATCTCCAGCTTACCATTCAAAATCTCTGCCAAGGCTCCATTCAAAATTTCTGCTACACTCAAAGTGGCATCAGTAGTCATTACTAGTCCAACTCCATTTCCATACTCCTCAGACAAAGCTGTCCCATGGGGATACGACGCTAATGTTTACGTTCATGGAGTTAAGCATAGTACCTCGACTGAAGAGACCGCAAAGTTAACTACTCCAACTGTGGGTAATATTGTAGGTACCAGCAAGATCACGAGAAGTGGAAGAATCTTTTCACCAGAAATTTCTCCAAATGTTGCTGCTGGTCCAGTCCGAGTCCCAGTTCCTAATCAAAATGTCAACGCTCGAGGCAAAGAGCCACAAGTTGAACAGGTTCAAACCCCGGTGGAGATCACTGCTGAGGATCCATCAAATCAAGAAATGGAGGAAATATTGAAAATCATCTGCAAAAGTGATTACAATATTGTTGAGCAACTGGGGCACACCGCTTCAAAAATCTCAATGCTATCTCTGCTAAAATATTCAGAAGCTCATGCCAAAGCTCTGATGAAGTTCCTCAAAGCTGCGCGTGTGCCTCAAGAGATCTCAGTCGACCAATTTGAGAATTGTGTTGCCAATCTAACCGTGAGCAATGGTCTCGGTTTCTCCGATGTGGATCTAACCCATGCTGGAAAAAATCAGAACAAAGCCTTACATATCTCCATTGAATGTAATGGCACCTCTCTATCTCATGTGCTAGTAGATAACGGTTCTTCTTTGAACGTGTTACCGAAAACAGTACTAGAAAAGCTTGACTTCGAAGGAATTGTGTTACAACCAAGTGATGTTGTGGTAAGAGCCTTTGACGGGTCAACCAGAACGGTATACGGAAAAGTGAATCTCCCAATCAGAGTGGGTTCTCAGATCTTTGATTCTATCTTTTACGTAATGGAAATTCACCCAGCATACTCCTGTTTACTTGGACGTCCTTGGATACACGGGGCAAACGCTGTAACTTCTACCCTGCATCAGAAGTTAAAATATCCAGTAAAAGGAAAGATTGTCACAGTCTATGGCGAAGAGGAATATGTGGTTAGTCACCTAAGCAATTCCAAATATGTTGAGTTGGAGGACGAATTCATCGAAACTCCATGCCAATCATTTGAGGTGGTCTCCCCAGATGTCTCTACCACCAAGCATATTCCTGCTACTCCAACTACAACTATGGCTTCTCTCAAAGATGCCAAAGCCATGATTGAACAGGGTGATTGCACAGTATGGGGACAGCTTCCCGATATACCCTACAAGTCTGACAAGCTAGGCCTGGGCTATGATAGCGAAAATCAAAAGAATGATCAAGGTCCTCGTTCTGGAGGATTAATGTCACACTTCGTCAGCCAAGAAGTAAACGCTATTGAAGATGAAGGAGTGTTCTTGAACCATATCATTCAGCCATATCCAGATGAAATTCCACCCATTTCCATTGGAATGTGGGATGCTGTGGGAGAACCAAATGGCGGGTATAATTATCAGTATGCCGCACCTCAGAATTCTTATATTGCTTTGGAAGACATTACCCCGACTGGATGGGGTGATCAAATTGGAAATGACGAAAGTTTCACAAGTCCCGTCACTGAGCAATATCAAAATCCACCCAAAGAAGTATGGGACACGCTAGGAGAACCCAGCGGCAAATATGACTATATGGTGAAATATTCCGCTCCTCCGAGCTCACAAATTGCTATGGAGGACATTGTCCCAACTGGATGGGATGAACAGTACGATGACAATTTCGCTCTTGAAAAAGCCAGGGAAATACCAAATAACGAGGGTTGCTTTCTGTCAGCATACACTCCTCATCAGGATGCACAAGTCTCTATTCAAAGCATCATCCCGACTTCATGGGACGGCCTTATCGAGCATCTTGCTCAGCCAACAGAGATATCTCAGCCTGGGCTCTCGTATCCAGCAGAGTATATCCCTTATCCCGAAGGATCACCGGCTCATTTTCCCACTAATGAAATCAATGCTGTGGAAGATGAAGAAGACAACTGCAACTGGAACAGCTGGATACTCCCTGCTCACAACAGTGGATTGAACAACTGGAAAGCTGAGGATGTGATCTCCTTTGACCAGGAGTAAATGCCATTTCCTGTTTTCTTTGTGTATATTGTGCAAAGATAAAAATGGTTCCTGAACAATCGAACCATGAGCTTGAAAGTCGTGTGCCTTAGCACACTGGTCCTTCTATAAGGGCTTATCATATCATGATCATGCGCATTCAATAAAATCATGGGACGCTTGCATATTTAAATTTTATGATCCTTTTTCTTTCTTTCTTCGCTTTCAAATAGCTATGTTTTTTTCTTCTTCACACATACTCACATAACTAACATGCAGATTCACATACACTCTGGATCCAGTCAACAACGATTCTGCTATTGCCCGTCATGACTTTGAAAGTCCGATCTACCAAACTGAGGACGAAAGTGAGGAAGATTGTGAAGTGCCAAGAGAACTTGCAAGGCTGCTAGAACAAGAAAATAAGGCCATACAGCCTCACGAGGAGCCAATTGAGGTCATCAACTTGGGCAGCAACGAAGAAAAGAAAGAAGTCAAAGTAGGGGCTGATTTAGAACACAGCATCAAGCAAAGACTGATTCAAATGCTGCGAGACTACGTCGAGATATTCGCCTGGTCCTATGAAGATATGCCAGGCCTTGACACGGACATCGTAGTTCATCGCCTGTCAATCAAAGAAGGTACCACTCCAGTCAAACAGAAACTACGAAGGAGTAGGCCTGATATGTCAAAAAAGATCAAAGACGAGGTTGAAAAACAGTTCAATGCCGGATTCCTAAAAGTTGTAAGTTATCCTCCTTGGATAGCTAACATCGTCCCTGTACCTAAAAAAGACGGGAAAGTTAGAATGTGCGTGGACTACAGAGATCTGAACCGGGCAAGCCCCAAAGATGATTTCCCTCTACCACACATCGATGTACTGGTTGACAATATCGCACAATGCAAGGTATTCTCCTTTATGGACGGATTCTCAGGGTACAATCAAATCAAGATGGCACCCGAAGACATGGAAAAAACAACCTTCACAACACCCTGGGGAACCTTTTGTTACAAAGTAATGCCCTTTGGTCTGAAAAACGCAGGAGCAACCTATCAACGTGCAATGGTAGCGCTATTTCATGATATGATTCATCAAGAAATAGAGGTGTATGTCGATGACATGATTGCAAAATCCAACACCGAGGAAGAACATCTGGGTCATTTGCACAAGTTGTTTGACAGACTCAAGAAATACAAGTTGCGACTGAACCCAAATAAGTGTACCTTTGGAGTGAGATCCGGCAAACTCTTAGGTTTCATCGTCAGCAGCAAAGGTATTGAGGTTGATCCCGCCAAGGTTAAAGCCATTCAAGAAATGCCTATACCTCGTACTGAGAAACAAGTCAGAGGATTCTTGGGACGTCTAAATTACATCGCCCGATTTATTGCCCACATGACTACTACTTGTGTGCCGATCTTCAAACTGTTGAAGAAAGATCAAGTGGAAAGGTGGAATGACAAATGCCAGTTAGCCTTTGACAAAATCAAAGAATATCTCCAAAAACCTCCAATCTTGTTGCCACCCGTGGAAGGCAGACCTCTGATAATGTACCTAACTGTGTTAGAAGACTCAATGGGGTGTGTACTAGGACAACATGACGAATCCGGCCGAAAGGAGCACGCAATCTACTATCTTAGCAAAAAGTTTACCGATTGTGAAACAAGATACTCACTACTCGAAAAAACTTGTTGTGCCTTAGCTTGGGCAGCTCGCTGGCTAAGACAGTACATGCTAAATCACACCACTTTCCTAATCTCCAAGATGGATCCCATCAAATACGTGTTCGAAAAACCTGCTCTCTCTGGAAGAATAGCGAGATGGCAAATGATCTTAACAGAATATGACATTCAATACACTTCACAAAAAGCAATCAAAGGAAGTGTGGTAGCTGATCATCTGGCTTATCAAGCAGTGGATGATTATCAAGCATTGAACTTTGACTTCCCAGACGAAGACATTATGCTAGTCAATGACTACAAACAACCAGGACCAGAAGAAGGACCCAAGCCAGGATCCCGGTGGACTATGGTTTTTGACGGAGCTTCTAATGCACTTGGCAATGGCATCGGAGCTGTGATCATTTCCCCCGCAGGAGGTTATACACCATTCACTGCCAGATTATGCTTCAATTGCACTAACAATATAGCCGAATACGAAGCCTGTATTCTGGGTCTTAAAGCTGCCATCGATCTAAGAATCAAATTCCTGGAAGTCTACGGAGACTCGGCCTTGGTAATCTACCAAGTCAAAGGGGAATGGGACACGAAGCACCCGAATCTAATTCCTTACAAAGAATATATGCTGAGTTTGATTCTTTACTTCGAAGAAATCACTTTCGAACACATCCCACGCGAGGAAAATCAACTAGCTGATGCTTTAGCTACCATGTCATCCATGTTCAAAGTCAGGTGGGACAACGAGGCGCCTATGATCACCATTTACAGGCAAGATGAACCATCCTATTGCAATGAGATCGATACCGAAGGAACCAAGGAAAAACCATGGTTCCATGAAGTGAAAAGATATCTCGAAGCTCAGGAGTACCCTGAAGGGGCATCCATTAATGACAGAAAGTTTCTAAGGAGATTTGCTGCCAAATTCTTTCTAAGCAATGGAACCCTATACAAACGCAACCATGACTCGACTTTACTTCGCTGTGTAAACAAGAAGGAAGAAGAACAGATCATGGAAGAAATACACAATGGTACCTTCGGTACTCATTCCAGTGGACATACAATGGCTAAAAAGATCCTGAGAGCAGGTTATTACTGGTCTACCATGGAAACAGACTGCCATCATCACTCCCGAACATGTCACAAATGCCAGATATACGCTGACAAAGTACATGTACCTCCAGTTCCATTAAGCGTCCTGACGGCTCCTTGGCCTTTTGCAATGTGGGGTATTGATATGATTGGAGAGATCAAACCCACTGCTTCCAACGGACATCGCTTTATCCTGGTCGCTATTGACTACTTCACAAAGTGGGTAGAAGCAGCTTCATTTGCTTCTGTCACCAAGAATGTGGTGGCCCGGTTCATCAAATACAATCTCATTTGTCGGTACGGCATCCCTGAACGGATTATCACGGACAATGGCACAAATCTAAACAACAGAATGATTACTGAACTTTGCACACAATTCAAGATCAAACATCATAATTCTTCTCCATATCGACCAAAGATGAACGGCGCGGTGGAAGCTGCCAACAAGAACATCAAGAAAATCATACAAAAAATGACAGTAACCTACAAAGACTGGCATGAGATGTTACCTTTTGCTCTTCATGGTTATCGCACATCTGCGCGTACTTCAACAGGGGCAACTCCATTCTCCTTAGTATATGGTATGGAGGCAGTTCTTCCAATTGAAATTCAGATTCCTTCCCTAAGGATTATGAAAGAAGCCAATCTAGACGAAGACGATTGGATTCAAACACGGTTGGACCAGATAAACTTGATTGATGAGAAAAGGCTCGCAGCTATTTGTCATGGTCAGCTATACCAAAAGCGTATGATCAAAGCCTTCAACAAAAAAGTCAAAAGTCAAGCATACCAAACTGGTGGCTTGGTTGTCAAACGCATCATCTTACCACAAGGTGACCCCAGAGGCAAATGGACTCCCACCTACGAGGGACCATTCATAATCAAGAAAATATTCTCCGGCGGAGCCATGTTGCTTACCACCATGGATGGCGAGGATTTCCCACACCCTGTGAATACTGACATAGTCAAAAAATACTTCGCTTAAAAAGAAAAAACAGCTCGCTAAGTTGAAAACCTGAAAGGGCAACTTAGGCAAAAAATGAGCGTCTCGGTGGATTGAAAACCCGAAAGGGCGGTCCAGGCAAAAATTAGAGACTAAACAAATACTATCCCGGTAGGCTGAAAACCTGAAAAGGCAGCCTAGGCAAAAGTTAGGGAATGAAGCATACAACTATGTTCCGTTCAGCTGCCTACTCACCGTCAAGATTCAACACCTCAAAGACACCGACCAGTCCAATCACTTTCTTCCAACAAGTGAGGGATGAGATACTCGAAGACAGATTGGCAATAGCAGAATTGAAACTTGACTGGATCATTTTCACATAGCTATTTATCTTTATAAATATTTTCCAGAACTTTCTGACAATTTCCTACTTCTAGGATTGTTGTCTCCCTGTGCTAATCAGCCTATAATGGCTCTTTTTCAAAAATCAATGCAGCTTAGGCTCAAAAATCACCATTTTCACTTTTTTAAATACGTAAGCGTCCCAATGATAATTTTGAATGAACATGTGCATTTGAATATGATTGATGTTTACCAGGAAAAACAGGAATAGCATTCAGGAAATGTCCCAATTATCTGGACATCATTCCATTAGAAGAAAATCCCCAAGAGAAACACATTTCTCAGCAAATTCCTCAAAAAGATTTTCTCTTCAAAAGAAGTCTTATACCCCAGCAGGGTTGTTCCAGATTACTATCTTCAGAAGGTGTGATCCCCGCACCCGGACTTGGTCAGATAGTGCATCGGAGGATTATGCATCTTCCTCATTCCCATTTGAAAGGGCATCAGAACTTTCAGCTACCTTTCATTCCCAAGTGATAGTCAAAGGTCATTCAACAGAGTACCGTGGTTCTCAAAGAATTTCCCCAGCCGAGGGTACTCAAACAAGACAAAAGATCATCAACGATCACAATATAGTCATATCCAGATGACTGGCTGAAATTTATTTTCCCAAATAGAAGCTCGACATTCATACATCATACATCATACATCATACATCATGCATCATGCGCATTTTCATACGCATATTCATACATAACATAACATGCTTATTTCTCCGGGAATATCTCACATTACATGCCTCATAAACATTCAATATCACTAACTTGATTTTTCAGGTAGACGAATATCTTCAACAAAGATGTTCTCAATCACATGCAGTGTTCACCTGAGTTCCATGAACGGTTCTCTCAGATATAATCAAGCCGAAGATTCATTCTGATCACTTACCAACTCAAAAACAGGCATTACAGATCTAAAGCGATACCTCAGACGGTTCCAGAACGATCTAGCATCAAAGATCTAAAGCGATACCTCAGACGGTTCCAGAACGATCTAGCATCACAGATCTAAAGCGATACCTCAGACGGTTCCAAAACGATCTAACATTGCAGATCTAAAGTTGATACCTCAGACGGTTCCAGAACGATCTAACATTGCAGATCTAAAGCGATACCTCAGACGGTTCCAGAACGATCTAACATTGCAGATCTAAAGCGATACCTCAGACGGTTCCAGAACGATCTAGCATCACAGATCTAAAGCGATACCTCAGACGGTTCCAGAACGATCTAACATTGCAGATCTAAAGCGATACCTCAGACGGTTCCAGAACGATCTAACATTGCAGATCTAAAGTTGATACCTCAGACGGTTCCAGAACGATCTAACATTGCAGATCTAAAGCGATACCTCAGACGGTTCCAGAACGATCTAGCATCAAAGATCTAAAGCGATACCTCAGACGGTTCCCGAACGATCTGCTATCAAAGATCTAAAGCTGATACCTCAGACGATTCACAATGATCGACTTCCAAAAGCTAAATCAGAAAAACTTTGGACAAGTTCCATAACGATTATCCTCCAAGACTTAAAGCGGCAACCTTGAACGGTTCCGAAACAGTCAACACAAAGACTTTCAAATCCTTCATCAAGATATAATCAATAAATTCATTCTGATGAACAAACCATCAACACATTTACCAGGTGGCATCTGAAAGCCCATCTCAGGTAATGTTTCAATCTGCCAACAACATTTCGCAGACGACATTCAAATGCAACTTCCAACATCTCTTCTGATCAAGGTAAGTGCAAATTTTCAGGGCATCTAAATATTCAATCATCTTCTACCTTCAGATTTCAGACAATCTCTTCAGGTTTAAGAAGATTGAATAGGGGCAACTGTTATACCCCAAAATTTGCCCACATCTTTTTTCAAGAAAACTCCAATCTGAAAATTAAGAGTCTCATATAATCATGGATTTTTATTTCAACAAATATCCTGACATATGAAACACTTAGTTTTTAGAATTTTTCTTATACAGTAACTTGGCTTGCAGTTGAATTTATTCTTACGCAAACGCCAAATACTGTTTATTACTTCACACATGCTATTTATTTATTTACAGATAAATAGTACTGACGCAATTGGTACAGAGTTAAAATCTTTTTGCAGGCGCAGAATCAGGAAACTCAGACTGTACTGGTAACAGTATATTAGTTATTTATTATGTCTATGTTGTTTTAACAAGTCATGTAAATAAACTTTCATTTTTCACATAAAACAAAAACAAAAACAACAAAAAAAGAAAATTAGCTTTGACTGTTGATTTTTCACTCTAACTGCTACGTCAATACCTGAACAGTCAGCTGACAGCCAAACTGCTAGCAGTACAATTCTCAGTGTTTTGTACCATCAATCAAATCAATCTTTCACAATTCAAAATTCCAATATTTTTTTTCTAGAAGTCTTCTGAATATCACGCGATTAGCAGAGACTCAACACTGCATAAAAATCAGGTACGCTTAACTGTCTCCTACACAAACAGTCCCTGACTAGGGTTTTCTTGTTTTTACAGGAGAAACAAGCTTTTGAGACCTCAAATGGATTTCATGCACATCCATATGTCTCAAAGTACCATCATACAAATTTTCAAACTTCAATTCACTCAGACGCACCGTCAGCAGCTCAAACAGTCAACAGACGACCCGTTTGACCAAAAAAGTCAACAGACAGTCAAAAATGAAATTTTTTGTCAAAGTCCATATTTTGTCAAAGGATTCATCATTTGATCATTGGATGATCATAATTCATCAAGGAAAGATCAAAAATCAACAAAACCCTAAGATTCAAAATTAGGGTTTTTGCCTGAAAAGTCAACTCAACTTTGACTGATCATAACTCTCTCATCCTTCATCCAAAAAATTCAAACCAAAGCTCATTTTGAAGGAAATTCAGTTATCTTTCAAATGCCATTGATCCCATGGTCATTGGATTCACCATTTGAAAAATATGACCAAAGACATTACAGGTCATTTTCAAAGTCAACAAAAAGACACTTTTTTCAAAAGGACACACAAGGAGCTTCAAAAATCATTTTGACATGAGACCAAAGGCATTGGTTAGAGGACTCTTTGAGGTTTCCAAAAAGTGCAAGATCTCCTTCATATGACAAAAATTGAGGGATTTACACCTTGTTGAAGTTGGCTAAATTTTGGGAAAATGCATGAAATCAACATTGCTCAAAAATGCATTTTTTCCAAATGAGGCCAAGTTTTCATGGTTCAAACATGTTTGCCATGTTATTATGGGCCTCCCACGACCAAGACAAGGCCCACAACATTTTTTATCCATTTTTGCTTGATTTTATCTTATTTTAAGATTAAATTAAAAGGAAAAAGAATGGATAAAGGATAGCTTGTATTCCAAGCATGACTCATCAATATGACTCATTCAACTCTGTCTCAAAGCAAAGTACAGCAGAGGGAGAGAAGAAAATCAAGCCATAGTGGCTTAAATGCAAAGCTACTCATGTTGAAAAAGTCAAGATTCCACAAAGCTAATGAATGCTTCTTAGCTTCACTTCTAAGCAGCTCCAAGGCCTATAAAAGAGCTACCATACTTCAGTAATGAAGAGGAGACAAGTTCAGAAACAAAAGCCTTGCTGATAACACACTTGTAATCACTTGAAATTTTTCAAAGAAATTCAAAATTCGAATTTTAATTTCTATCTTGTTTCAGTTCAAATTAAACACTCAAATACAATCCTCAAGTATCATTGAACGTATTCCAATCAATTGCAAGCCTTGAAGCTCACTAAATCGAGCTATACAGGTCATAATTTGTTCAAATCTAAATCAACTCGTATCTGGTCATTCATGCATGTTTAACAAGATGTAGACATGTATTTGTGTTTGGTTTGAGGTCCTAATCATTTCTGGAAACTTAATTGAAGTTTGGGCGCCTATACGTAGGATCACCATTTTAGGGTTCGAACCTTTAAATTTGGGGTTTTACTATCCATGCAAAATTATGAACTCTAAATGGTACCATTAGAATCGCATGAACAATACGAACTGAACCATGGTATCGCGCCAGATTTATATTAGTGTTTGCTAGTATTCGCTATTTTCAACAGGTGTAAAAGGTTGGAGTTTTTACACCACCTGCAAATGAAAGGTGTAAAAGCCCATCCTGAGGAAGAAGACGATGCGTGGCGTCCTCTGATTGGCTGGAGGGCGCGCGCGTGTTTTTTGAATTAACCTTGGATTCTGTGTTTTGCAGGTACATCACGTGGTATGGTCCCTCATGCTGGTGACCATCAGATCCACTAGCCAGCTCATCCAACGCACCAGACAAGTGATCCACACCATGGACATCACTTAATTTCCACACCTGATCGTATCCTTTTAACTTTTATTTCTATTTTAATTTTATTTGCAAAATTATTTAAAAATAGTTTTAAAAATCCAAAAAATATACAAAAAATATTTTTAGACTTCTAAAATAATATATTATTTTCTGAAATAAAAATATTTTATTTTTCTTCATAATTTCAATATTTTGCATAATTAATTAGTATATATTTATATATTTGTTTTTTAATTATTCTAACCAATCAAAAAATCATAAAAAAAATTGTTCTTCATGTTAAATATTGTTTATATATTATAAACTAATTTTCTACATATTTTGAATAATTTTCTCTTTAAGTTTTAATTATTTGTATAATTATTTGCATAATTATGTATTAATTAACTTAATCAATTTCAAATCAATTTCAAAAATTCCAAAAAAATTAGTTTTGTTTTAAAATTAATTGACAAATATTTTGTACATATTTTAAACTTAATTTCTAAGTTTAAATCTATTTTCATCTTTTTTCTTCATTTTAATTTAATTAATCATGCACATATTACAATTAAAATCAATCATAAAAAAATCCAAAAACATGCCTTTATTTTTCTTGCAATTTAAATTCCTAGATAAATGTATAGGATGTCAAATTCATGTAAATAGGCTAGTTTACATTTCCTGCACAATCGATGTAATAGCGTAGATTTACTTTCAGCACTTTACATTTCCGCATTTTAATTTCCAGCAAATATAAACTGCGTGTATGTCAAAGATAAAATTGAACCGTTAGATCACTAACTTCAAAGATAAAATATCTGAATACAAACACAATCACACTTGCACCTCTTAAGGTAATCCCTTCTCATTCTTTTCAAAATCAAAGTCAAAATTCTACTATTTTGAGTACAAAATCGAACCTTGCGTTTATATCCGGTGAAAGGATAGATTTTTAAAGGAAATAGGATAAAGACCTTACAACTCAGGGTAGACCTCCTAGTTTGCTTGCTCAAATCAAAACAAACAAAATTCTCATACACTGTTGTTTTTCAAAACAAAACTTTCCAAAAAGACAATACTTTGTATACATCCAAACACGGATTATTACAAAGTTAACGTTCTTTTCAAAACATCTTTCGAAAGATAAACAAGCATTTTGTATACATCCACAAACGGATCATTACAAAATTCAATTTACAAAAGTATTTGAAACCACATATGAGCATTCTAAAGCAATTGAAAAGTGATCGAAAAACAAGTGAGCTAAGCAAACTTAAGAGCCCATGGATAACCATGGATACAAAGGGTGCTAACACCTTCCCTTTGTATAACCTACCCCCTTACCCAGAATTTCTTAAAGGTCTTTTTTCTGTTTCTTTTATAAACCTTTCCTTAATTGGATAAAATAAAAGGTCGGTGGCGACTCTGTGAATTTTCAAAAATGCGAAAGCATTAAGCCATAAAAAAGAGTCAGTTCACGTATCTCTCCAGAATAGAGGTATGGCCCGGTATAAAAAACGGAGGTCCACAATAACTAACTTCGATCAATTTCAAAGCTAGTCACTTAATAGGCCACAAGTCATGTTCAACTAAAGGTTCTAAGACAAACTAGTGTTTAATGACATTTCGGAAGCCTAACATACTCCTTGATCATTTTCAAGGGATATCAGTACAGACCAAAGTGTCGCACTAATGGTGACTACCAGATCAACTGTATCGGTACATGCCGTACAGTTTCCTTGGTCTATTGTCACATACTTAAGGTATCTCGAGATTCGGGTTAGAATCTTTCACACAAGTAAATACCCAAACAAACCTTTGAAAAAAATAGAACAATCAAGACAAGCAATTGAAAACATCAAAGTGATCTAAACTCTAAGGTAACCCCTTTTGAAAACATTTTGTTTTTTGAAGTCCCCAGCAGAGTCGCCAGTTCTGTCGTACACTCGGTTTTTTACTACCTCTCGTGTGAGAGATACGAACTGACTCTTCTTTTGTTTTTGAGTTTTGAAAATCAGAGAGTCGCCACCGACTTTTATTTTATCCAATTAAGGAAAGGTTTATAAAAGAAACAGAAAAAGACCTTTAAGAGATTTTGGGTAACGGGGTAGGTTATACAAAGGGAAGGTGTTAGCACCCTTTGTATCCATGGTTATCCATGGGCTCTTAATTGCTTAGCTCACTTGTTTTGAATCATTTGTCTTGCCTTGAAATGCTTGTATGTGGTTTTAAAATTCATTTTGTAAATTGACTTTATAATGATCCTTGTGCGGATGTATACAAAGTGTTTTACCTTTTGAAGGATGTTTTGAAAAAAGAACGTTAACTTCGTAATGATCCTTGTTTGGATATATACCAAGTATTGTCTTTTTTGAAAGTTTTATTTTGAAAAACAATGATATATGAGACATTTGTTTGTTTTGATTTGAGCAAGCAATTAGGAGGTCTACCCTAAGTTTATAAGGTCTTTTCCTATTTCCTTTAGAAAATTCTCCTTTTACCGGATGTAAACAAAGGTTCGATTTTGCATTTGAAACAGTAGAATTTGAATTTTTTTTTTGAAAAAGAGTAACAGAGGGATTACCCTAAGAGGTGCAAGTGTGATTGTGTTTTTTGATTCAGATATTTTTATCTTTGAAGTTAGTGATCTAACGCTTCGGTTTTTATCTTTGACATACACGCAGTTTTATACGTACTGGAATTAAAATGCGGGAATGTAAAATGCGGAAAGTAAATCTACGCTATTACATCGATTGTGCGGGAAATGTAAACTACGCTATTTACATGAATTTGACAACCTATACACTTATCTAGGAATTTAAATTGCAATAAGATAAAAGAAATATTTTTGGTTTTTTGGATGGTTGATTTTAATTAGAATTAATGCATAATTAATTTAATTAAAATGCTATGCATTAGAAATAAAATTTAAACCTAAAAAATTAAGTCTAAAATATGTTCATATTGCTTGTTAATTTATTTTAAAATAAAAACTATTTTTTTTGGATTTTTGAAGTTGTTTTGAAAATTATTAAGTTAAATTAACATATAATTATACAAATAATTAAAACTTAAAGAGAAAAATATTCTAAATATGTACAAAATTAGTCTATAATATATAAACTAAATTTAATAAAAAGAACAAATTTTTTCTGATTTTTTGATTGGTTGAAATAATTAAAAAGCAAATATATAAATATATACTAATTAATTAAACAAAATATTTTAATTATTAAGAAAAATAAAATATTTTTGTATCCAAAATTAATAGATTATTTTATAAACCTAAATATATTTTTATTATATTTTTTTGATTTTTAAAACTATTTTAAATTAATTTTGTAAGTTATATTAAAAAAGCAATTAAAAATATTGAAGTAAAGATCCTGTGTGGTGAGGAGCTGAGGCTCCAGGGTGTGCATGCGTGTTTGTGAACCTTGGATGTATTTTTTGTGGAGATCAATGGATCAGATTGGAGAGAGCATGGTAAACTTGTGTGGACTACATGCGTGTGATCCTTCATAATTTGTATAAGTCAAGCTGGGACCCACACGCACGCCTGGACCAATAAGAAGCGGAGAGAGGAGAGTTGAATGTTGACGAGCCAATCAGCTTGAAGCGCGTGGAGGTAAACTAGTCCAAGGGACTATTCATCATCGTCCCAAACCTTTGGCCACGGTTTTCCAAGGTTTTTGGCAACGGTTTTGGTTTCAAATTTTTTCTCTTTTAAAACCTGCAAAAACATGAAAATAAATTAACAAGAACAACCCAGATCCACTAAATGGCATGCTGGGAGTTCATTGGTGGTGTTAGTTTTTATTAAAAGTACCTGGAAGACGCATCTCGAAGCCTTTCAAGTTTGGACAACCAACAATGGTAGATTGCGTTTGAGGGGTGAAACCTTGCATGAGCTACATTGGATTTTCTCTAAATGATGTCAGAAACTTAAATCAAAGATTAGATTAAGTTATTTCACGTAAAAATTTGGAAAACGAAAGCTATGTAGTTATGAACATGGAGATGATGATACACGTATTTGGAGTATAGTAGGACTTGTTTAGTGCATCAATCTTACTCTATATGATCCCAGAGGATGATTTGAATGATTATTTTTTATTGATGTAAGCTAGAAATTGCAAAACGAAAATTACAAAGTGTTTGATATTTTTGAGTTTTTTTGGCTATCCCTTTGATGTATTTTCGTCCCCCCCTTGCTTACTGAAGTATTCCTCTTCATTTATAGGTCATGGAGTGCTTAAAAACCAAGCTAAGAAGCTTTGATGGCTTTGTTGAATTTTTGACTTTTTTAATAATATGTAGCTTTGAATTCAAGCAACCATGGCTTAATTTTCTTCAACCTCCTGCTGTACCATCTCTTTGGGGCAGAGTTGAATCAATTTTGAGGGCTCTAGCTTGATATCAAAGCAACATAACATTATCTTGCACCATTTCTTTTTCAATTTAATCTTAAATGAAATAAAATTAAACCAAAAAAGAAATAAAATGTTATGGGCCTTAGGTTGGTCGTGGGAGGCCCTTCACATTATTGGGAACATGTTTGGATCATGAAAACTTGGCCCCTTTTGGAAAAAAAACATTTTTGATCAATGTTGATTTCATGCATTTTCCCAAAAAATAGCCAACTTCAACAAGGCATAAATCCCTCAATTTTTATCATATGAAGGAGTTCTTGAACTTTTTAGAAACCTCAAGATGTCCTCTACAAGCCACTTTGGAAACTTTTTTTCATTTGGAGAAGTTATCTTGATGTTATGGCCCTTGACAAAAAACCACTTTTTGTTGACTTTGAAAATGACCTGTAATGTCTAAGCTCATATTTTTCAAATGGTGAATCCAATGACCATGGGACCAATTGAATTTAAAATATAATTGAATTTCCTTCAAAACAAGCTTTGGTTGGAATTTTTTGAATGAACGATGAGAGAGTTATGGCCGGTCAAAGTTCAGTTGACTTTTTAGGAGAAAACCCTAATTTTGAAACTTAGGGTTTTGTTGATTTTTGATCTTTCCTTGATGAATCATGATCAACCAATGATCAAATGATGAATATTTTGACAAAATATGGATGTTGACAAAAAATTTCATTTTTGACTGTCTGTTGACTTTTCGGTCAAACTGGTCGTCTGTTGACTGTTTGAGCTGCTGACTGTGCGTCTGAGCGAATTGAAGTTTGAAAGTTTGTATGGTGGTACTTTGAGATATATGGAGGTCCATGAAATCCATTTGAGGTCTCAAAAAACTTGTTCTCCTGAAAAAAACAAAAACCCTAGTTAGGGACTGTTCGTGTAGGAGACAGTTAAGCGTACCTGATTTTTGTGCAGTGCTGAGTCTCTGCTGATCATGTGATTATCAGAAGACTTCTAGAACAAAAATCTTGGAATTTTGCAAAGCAAAAGATTGATTTGATTGATGGTACAAAACACGGAGAATTGTACTGTCAGCGGGTTTGACTGTCAACTAACTGTTCAGGCATTAACGTAGCAGTTAAAGTGAAAATTCAACAATCAAAGTTCATTTTTTTCTTTTTGTTTTTTGTTATGTTAATGGTGAAAATTTATTTACATGAGTTGTTAGAAAAACACAGACATGATAAATAAATAAAATATACTGTATGCGATCAAAACTACCGATAATAACCCTGAAAAATATTTAATGCACAGAAAAATAAATATTTAACTGGCAGAAAACACACAAAATATTATCTGGATAATTAAACTACAGTACGACAAATAATACGACATTTAATACTGACAGTACAAATATTACATAATATAATGAATAGTACGACAAATAAACGGTACATTATTTGAAAACAAAAGATACGACAAACTTTAAGAATGACGATTAATAACCCATGCTATAAATAATAACATATAGATGATTGGGAGTATAAACAACCCAGGTCCGCATTTTTCAGGACTATGCAGACAGAAAAAGGACATGATCACCACCACGACGGTAATGACCATAAGAAAACACGTATCCGTCCACTTCGCCATTTTTGCCGGGGAAGAAGAGAGAATGAATATGAAGTAGAAATTTGAGATATGAGTTGAAATTTGATGTGAGAATTTATGGAAAAAATGAGAGGTATTTATAGAGTGAAAAGAAGGATAGAGACGTTGGGGAATGAAGTGATTCCGTACAAAAAGGAAAATTTGAGTGGTAGTAGGATTTGAAAGAAAGTGTATGGTAGGGTTTGAAAAAGAGAGATGTGTAGAATAAAGTTAGGATTTGATTTTGAAAGAAAGAGATTTGAAAAGAAAGGGAAAGATTTTGAAAATAATAGAATATAGTACAAAAATTAGTGGGAAACAAAAAACTAATAGTAATTTACTTGTTACCATTACAGTCTGAATCCCCGGACTCTGCGCCTGCAAAAATTTAATTCTGTACCAATTGCGTCAGTACTATTTATCTGCAAATAAATCTCAAATAAACAGCGTGTGTGAAGTGATAAACAGTAATTGGCGTTTGCGTAAGAATAAATTCAACAGCGAACCAAAATACCGTATAAGAAAAAATTCTAAAAATCGAGTATTCATGAAATCAGGATATTTATGAAATAAAATCCAAGATTATATGAAACTCCCAATTTTTAGACAGAAGTCTGTTGCCTTCTTTCTGAAAAAGATGCGGGCAAATTTTGGGGTATAACACTTGGACATATCGGGCCTACTTCTTCGCAGCTTCTGCTTAACTGGAGTACTACCTTCTTTGATTGGCAGGCGATGAACCACAATATCCGTGTCAAGGCCAGGCATATCTTCATAGGACCAGGCGAATATCTCAACGTAGTCTGGTAACATTTGAATCAGCCTTTGCTTGACACTGTCTTCTAGATCAGCCCCTATCTTGACTTCTTTCTTTTCTTCGTCACTGCCCAAGTTGATAACCTCAATTGGTTCTTCATGCGGTTGTATAGTCTTTTCCTCTTGTTCTAATAGCCTTGCAAGTTCCCTTGGTACTTCACAATCTTCCTCACTTTCGTCCTCAGTTTGGTAGATCGGATTTTCAAAGTCATGACTGGCAATAGGAGAATCGTTATCAACAGGATCCAGAGTGAATGTGAATCTGCATTTATTATGTGGGTGTGTGTAAGAACACATAGCTATTTGAAAATGAATAAAGCAAAGAAAGAAAAAGGATCGCAAAATTTGAATATGCAAACGTCCCATGATTTTATTGAATGAACATGATCATGATATGACAAACCCTTATAAAAAGGACCAGTATGCTTCGGGCAAGGCACCTGGCTTTTAAGTTCATGGTTCGATAGTACAGGAACCATTTTTATCTTTGAACATATAAACAACGAAAACAGGAAATTGCATTTACTCCTGATCAAAGGAGATCACATCCTCAGCTTCCCAGTTGTTCAATCCATTGTTGTGAGTAGGGAATATCCAGCTGCTCCAGTTGCAGCTGTATTCTTCGTCTTCCACAGCATTGATTTCTTTGGTGGTGAAATGAGTTGTTGATCCTTCAGGGTGAGCAAGATACTCTGCTGGATACGAGAGCCCAGGCTGAGATACTTCTGTAGGCTGAGAGAGATATCCGATAAGATCGTCCCATCCAGTTGGGATGATGTCTTTGAGGGAGACTTATGCATTCTGGGGAGCAGTGTACTGCATCAGGAAATCATTCTCATTATTTGGTGTTTCCCAGACTTCTTCAGGAGCGACAGGGCTTGTGAATGTCATATTGTCTTCGAAATGGTTGTCCCATCCAGTTGGGGTGATGTCTTCAATAGTGATCTGCGAGCTCAGGGGAGCGGAATACTTCACCACAAAGTCATACTTACCACTTGGTTCTCCTAGTGTATCCAAGACTTCTTTTGGACTAGGTGGACTTTGGTATTGCTCAGTGATGGAACTTGTGAAACTTTTGCAATCTTCAAACTGATCACCCCATCCAGTTGGGGCAATGTCTTCCATGGCAATAAAAGAACTTTGAGGTGCAGTGTACTTTACTAGAAAATCATACCCGCCGCTTGGTTCTCCCAAAGTATCCCAAACTTCCATGGAAACAGGTGGAACTTCATTTGGATATAGCTGAATAATATGGTTCAAGATCACTCCATCGTCTTCAATAGCATTCACTCCTTGGCTGATGAAATGTGACATTAATCCTCCAGAACGAGGACTTTGATCGTTCTTTCGAGTTCCATCAGCATAGCCCATACCTAGCTTATCGAACTTGTAAGGTACATCGAGGAGCTGTTCCCATACTGTACAACCACCTTCTTCGATCACAGCTTTGGCATCTTTGAGAGAAGTCATAGTTGGAGTTACTTTTGTAGCAGGAGTAGCAGAAATGTGTTTGGCAGTAGAGACATCTGGAGGGACCACCTCAAAAGATTGGCAGGGAGTTTCGATAAATTCGCCATCCATCTCAACATACTTGGAGTTACTCAGGTGGCTAACCACATATTCTTCTTCGCCATAGACTGTGACAACCTTGCCTTTTACCGGATACTTTAACTTCTGATGTAGGGTAGAAGTTACAGCATTTGCCCCATGTATCCAAGGGCGTCCTAGTAAACAGGAATATGCTGGGTGAATTTCCATTACGTAGAAGGTAGAATCAAAGATCTGAGAGCCCACTCTGATTGGGAGCTTCACTTTCCCGTATACTGTTCTTGTTGACCCGTCGAAGGCTCTTACCACAACATCGCTTGGTTGTAACACAACTCCTTTGAAATCAAGTTTTTCCAGTACCGCTTTTGGTAACACGTTCAAAGAGGAACTGTTATCTACCAGCACATGAGACAGAGTGGTGCCGTTACATTCAATAGAGATGTGCAGGGCTTTATTGTGATTTTTCCCAGCAGGGGTTAAATCAGCATCAGAGAAACCAATACCGTTATTCACTGTTAGACTGGCAACACAATTTTCGAATTGATCGACTGAAATCTCCTGTGGTACATGTGCAGCTTTCAGGAACTTCATCAGGGCCTTGGCATGAGCTTCTGAATACTTTAGCAGAGACAGCATTGAAATTTTTGAAGCAGTGTGCCCCAGTTGTTCGACAATATTGTAATCACTTTTGCAGATGATTTTCAATATTTCCTCCATTTCTTGCCTCGATGGATCTACATTAGTGACTTCCACCGGTATTTGAACTAGTTCAACTAGTGGCTCCTTGCCTCGAGCATTGATATCTTGATTATGAACTGGTACTTGGACTGGATTAGTAGCAACATTTGGAGAAATTTCTGGTGAAAAGATCCTTCCACTTCTCGTAATCTTACTAGTACCCACAATATTATCAACAGTTGGAGTAGTAAAATTCATGGCCTATTCAGTCGAGGTGTCTTGCTTAACTCCATGGACATAGACATTAGTGTCATAACTCCACGGGACAGCTTTGTCTGAGGAGTATGGAAATGGAGCCGGACTGGTGATGATTACAGATGCCACTTTGGGTGCAGCAGAAATTTTGAAAGGAGTTTTGGTAGGGATTTTCAATTGTATGTTAGAAACCACTGAGACGTCCTCTATTCTCATCCCATTTGAAAAAACTTCGCATAAATCGTCCATAGAAGGGAGCCTTTCAAACATAATGATACGGCAATCCATCCACTTTTGAATTCCTATTTTCATATTCTCACAACCATTGGGTAGGTGTGCACAATGAAAGCAATCAGGGTCACAACCTAGAAAGAAACCAGCTCGTATTAGCTTTCTTTTGACTTCAAGGAGCGGAGTTGACAATTCTCTCACATCATAGATATAAACAGTGTCTATGATAGCATTAATTGTCTTGTCGTGCTTTGGCATAGGTGCAGTGATGACATTTGGAGTCTCTGGAGGATCGAATTCAATTTCCCCAGCATCTATCATGTCTTGTATTTTATTTTTCAGGGCCCAACAGTGATCTGCGTCATGTCCTGTGCAGTTAGAATGGTATGCACATGTTGCATCGGCGCGATAACTCGAAGAGGAAGTGTTGACATTCTTCGGAGGGTCTTTCAATGTGATCAGATTTGCTTTTAACAAGTGCTGCAATGCTTGAGAGATTGGCATATTGATTCTGGTGAAATTTCTTCTTGGTGCATCTGGTCGACGTGTATACTTCGGCGGCTGATCTTTTTGAGGTGCAGATGCGGAGATCAGAACAGCCCCTACAGATTGGTGATGCTCACTTTTGCGACCTTTCTGACTGTGCATTGTATTGACTTCATTTCTCCCACTGATGGGCCTCTTTGTAGTACCAGAGGAGGAGCCTATTTGAATTTTTCCACTTTGAATACCGCTTTCAACACGCTCTCCAGTTAATATCAGGTCAGTGAAACCTGATGATGAGCTTCCCAGCAAATGACTGTAGAAAGGGCCA
The DNA here is from genome assembly GCF_029867415.1 of Vicia villosa. Taxonomy (NCBI): domain Eukaryota; kingdom Viridiplantae; phylum Streptophyta; class Magnoliopsida; order Fabales; family Fabaceae; genus Vicia; species Vicia villosa. The sequence goes on from NW_026706255.1 coordinate 160,984, forward strand.
GTTAAAGTGCCCATGAACATGTCGACCAGCTCGCGATCAGATAATGGTGGTTGAACCCTTCCAGCTAGATCTCTCCACTTTTGTGCATACCATTTGAAACTTTCTTTTGGTGCCATAGACATGCCCCATAGTTGAGTACGGGTTGGTGCAAGGTCAGCGTTGTATTGATACTGTTTGTAGAAAGCAGCAGCCAAATTTTCCCAGGTGTGAAATTTTGCACTTTCCAGTTGGTAGTACCACTCAAGTTGTGTACCCGACAGACTTTCCTAGAAGAAATGAATCCACAATTTGTTATCTGCTGTATGAGGTAGTATCTTCCTTACATAGGACCTCAGATGCAGTTTTGGGCAAGAGACTCCATCATACTTTGCAAAGACAGGAACTTTGAATTTTGGAGGGATAACAATATCTGAGACGAGTCCAAGATCTTTGAAGTCTAGACCAGGTATTTTTTGTATCTCCATAGCTTTCATGCGTTCTTCCAACTGTTGGTATTTGTCATCACACTGTTCGTCTTCGGAATGATAATCTTCTTCATTAGAAGAAAGAGAGGGTTTGGCAGAACCCTGGTTGCTGTGATTGTCTTCTTGATCACCTTCACCGACTATTTCAGGGATCGGTGCCTTTTTAGACCTTTTGACTGGGATTTTGACCTTTCTTGCCAGGTGACTTAAACCTACAAATCCTTTGGCTTCTTTTTCTTCTTGATTATCAGGGCTTTCAGTTCTTATTGCCCCTTTGCTAGCTCCAGAATTGCTACCTGAACTTGGGCGTTCTGTGCTTCGAGATTCTTGACGCTTGTTTCGGAGTCCATCTCTTCTGACTGAAATAAACAGCGAGGAGATGAGAAACCCGTCAGGTGAACCTGTTATGCAATGTTTATGAATGAAATGCATATGCAATGTTTTCAAGGATCTTGGAATTTAGATTTGTTTAAAACAAAAGAGAAACAAACATTTATTAGTCAAACAATTTATTTCTTTTTTCTTTTTTTTCTTCTTTTTTTTTATTTCTTTCGGGCTTACAAAATAAAATAAAGAAAATAAAGGATTCCTCAAGCCTCCCATGAACGCTTTCTCTTTGCACCCAGGAATGTGTTGATCTGCTGTTCTTCCTGGAGTTGTCTGGTGAGCTCCAACATTTTTCTCTCATAGTCTTGACAGTGTGCTTTGAAGGTGTCTCTTTCTTCTCTTAGTTGAACCCAAGATTTCTGCAGCTCTTCCAGGTCAGGTGGCATGTCCGGATGTAGAACAACTCGAGGTTCGTCCCCTTCGACTTCTGGCTCAATAGTCACAGGTAGAATAGCGGGATATGGCATGATGAGCTTCTGAGCACGAGCCCGCACCCATTTGAGGTAAGGCTCCATAGGAATAGAGTTCCATTTTCCTAAAGTTTTGCTTTCTACTTTGTAGACACTGCCCCACGCATGTATAAACCTTCGTCGATATCTTTGGGAATCATCTTCGTAGTTGAATACAATGCCATGGATAATCATGTCATGAGGACCGTTTCTTCGTGCATATCCAAATTGGCGCAAAGCTAAAGAGGGGTTGTAAGTGATGCCTCCCCTGATGCCAAGGAGTGGCACATTAGGGTACTCTCCACAATGGTCAATGATAGTAATGTCTCTTTGAAAGAAGTTGTTCCACCAGATATCTGAATGAGACAAAGACATAATCCTGCGAGACCATTGCATCCTTTGTTCGTTTCTCAACACTGGTCGGGGAAGGTGTAATGTAAACCATCTAGCCAGTAGTGGTACACAGTACATAAGAGTTCCTCGTTTCTTCATGGTCCGAGTGTGGAGGGAATGTAGAATGTCTCCCAGCAAGGCAGGTACCGGGTTGCGGGTTAAGAAAATGTTGATAATATGTACACTTATGAATTGGTCGGGATTAGGGAATAAAACCAACCCATAAATCAAAAGAGCCATAACTTCTTCAAAAGCTAGGTAACTTCTGTTTTTTAGTAGTAATTGAGCCTTTTCCATTAAGAACTTAGCAAGCAAACCCTTAACTCCACTCTTTGTTTCCCAATTGGACTCGATTTTTGATTTTCGCAAATGTAAGGCAACAGCAATGATTTCAGGTTTTGGAATCTTTTCTAAACCAGTGAAAGGTAATTAATCTCGAACAGGTAACCCAATCAGTTCAGAAAACTCTTCCAAGGTGGGTACTAACTGGTAATCAGGAAATGTAAAACAATGATGTTCGGGATCAAAGAACTGGAACAGGACCCGTATCACGTCTTCTTCAAATTTTGAGGTAACCAAATGGAGTAGGTGACCGTGCTTTTCGGTGAATTGAGCATTTCTGGGAAATTCTGATATTAAGTCCTTAAATTCAGATGGTACTGTTGAAATGTTGATCCGGACATAATCTCTGGTAGCGGGAGCCATTACCTGTAACAATAGAACAAAGGTAAACTCTTCGATCCTTGAAATGATTAGTGAGAAAATGATATGTTTATGATGCTTATGATGTCATCATGTCAAACATGTGGCACACACAAACAAATCAAACAATAGCCTTAGGTTTAAAGGCTTGCATGAGGTTGATAAGTGATACCCTCCCCACTGAAGTTGAGTTGGTTAAAACCTGTCTTAAAATAGTATTCGGGTTCTATGATCCTTGGAGACAACATCTCAATACGGCACTCGGACGGCCGATCAAAACATTCCTCGAGGATAACTAACTTCGATCAATTTCAAAGCTAGTCACTTAATAGGCCACAAGTCAAGTTCAACTAAAGGTTCTAAGGCAAATTAGTGTTTAATGACATTTCGGAAGCCTAACATACTCCTTGATCATTTTCAAGGGATATCAGTATAAACCAAAGTGTCGCACTAACGGTGACTACTAGATCAACCGTATCGGTACATGCCGTATAGTTTCCTTGGTCTATTGTCACATACTTAAGGTATCTCGAGATTCGGGTTAGAATCTTTCACACAAGCAAATACCCAAACAAACCTTTGGAAAAAAATAGAACAATCAAGACAAGCAATTGAAAACATCGAAGTGATCTAAACTCTAAGGTAACCCCTTTTGAAAACATTTTGTTTTTTAGAATGTCCCCAGCAGAGTCGCCAGTTTTGTCGCCCTCGGTTTTTTATATATCTCGCGTGAAAGATATGAACTAACTCTTATTTTGTTTTTGAGTTTTGAAAATCAGAGAGTTGCCACCGACTTTTATTTTATCCAATTAAGGAAAGGTTTATAAAAGAAACAGAAAAAGACCTTTATGAGATTTTGGGTTCTGGGGTAGGTTATACAAAGGGAAGGTATTAGCACCCCTTTGTATCCATGGTTATCCATGGGCTCTTAATTGCTTAGCTCACTTGTTTGAATCATTTGTCTTGCCTTGAAATGCTTGTATGTGGTTTTAAAATACTTTTGTAAATTAACTTTGTAATGATCCTTGTGCGGATGTATACAAAGTGTTTTATTTTTCGAAAAGATGTTTTGAAAAAAAAAAGATCTTTAATTTCGTAATGATCCTTGTTTGGATATATACAAAATGTTGTCTTTTTTTGAAAGTTTTGTTTTGAAAAACAATGAATATGTGAGACATTTGTTGTTTTGATTTGAGCAAGCAATTAGGAGATCTACCCTAAGTTTATAAGGTCCTTTCCCATTTCTTTTGGAAAATTCTCTTTTGACCGGATGTAAACAAAAGTTTGGATTTGTATTTGAAACAATAGAATTTGATTTTTGAAAAGAGTAACAGAGGGATTACCCTAAGAGGTGCAAGTGTGATCGTGTTCTGATTCAGATATTTTTGTCTTTTGAATTTAGTGATCTAACGCTTCAGTTTTTATCTTTGACATATACGCAGTTTTATATGTACAGAATTTAAAGTGCAGGAATGTAAGATGCGGAAAGTAAATCTACGCTATTACATGGCTTCGGGAGGGGGATTACAATAATAATCGGGAGCACAAAACTAAAACCCTAAGCTAAATTATTACATTACTCGTGCGAGAATTAAATCTAAGCTATTACAAATTATTTACAGGACTTTAAACAAAGCAAACAAATTATGTTAAAAATAAAATCGAGGAATGGAAAGGGTGGATGATAAAGGAAAAATAAAGTTTTGAAAATAAGATAAAAATCCTAAGTCTAAGTTTTTAAACCTAAGTTATTTTTGGTGTTTTTAACTAAATTAAGAGTCTAATTTAACCTAATTAAAAGACTAAATGATAAAAAAAATATAACCTAATCTAATTAAATCTAAATTAAGTCTAAACTAGTTGTCTATTAATTTTTAAACTAAAACTAATTTTTTTGTAGTTTTTGGAATTTGATTTTAAGGTTATACTAAATTAATTAAACTAATTAGTTATACTAAATAAATTAACCTAATAATATAATAATATTTTTTTTTATTCAGAAATTAAGTGATAAAATATAAAAACCTAAATCTAAAAGAAAAATGATTTTGAGTGATTTTGATTGGTTGATATTTAATTAAAAGTAAAAACTAAAATTATTTAATTAAATAAACTAGGGGGTGTATTTTGCAATTTGAAAATGAACTGATTTTAGTTCAAAACTTGCATATGGGCCAGAAACGAGGGGTGTCAATAACAACACGCACAGGCCCAGTCTGATTGTTTTTATTTTTTTCTGAATTTAAGTCATGTGGGGCCCACGTTTTTAAGTAACAACCAGTCATGTTTTATCATTTCGCCACGCAAGCCATGGACCTGTTGACTGGCCAATGAGGAGACTGGAAGGAGCCACGCGTGCACTGACTCTCCCCTGGGACTTGTTGACCGCCGAAACAGTGTTTTCCGGTTGTCTTCTCCGGCGAGGTGGTTTTTAGAACCTGCAAAATCGTTAGTTTTGAAGCAAAAAGAGTATCCTATCCACCTAATTCGAACCTCCTGAACACGATGGTGGCCTTGGTTTTTCCTAAAAGTGTTTGTATTAAGAGATTCGAAGCAAAAAGTTCAAACATGGTTAAACCTGGCAAAGGTTATTTCAAGGACCTATGCTTCCATGTGCTACGTCAAAGCTCCTCTAAATCACCTCACAAACTCAAACCAAACGTTAGATATGATTTATATATGCATGTGAATGAAATATAGGTTCAAGAAAATTTACCAATTCGGAGAGAGTGAGTGAGGCTTCTTTGAGGTGTTTTAGCTTCGTGTAAAGGTTGGGTTTTGGTATATGAAGGCTCAGAAGAGTGTTTGTTTACTTGGTTTGGCATGAGAATGGATGGAAAATGAAATTCGAATTTCACAAGTTCTTTGATATTTTTTTTTGAAAATTTGTGAGTTTCTTGGCTATCCTTTTGCTAGATCTTTGTGTGTCTTTTATTGATGAAGTATCCTACTTCATTTATAAGCAATGAAGTGCTTAAAATTGAAGCAAAGAAGCATTGATTGCTTTGTTGAACTTTTCATTTTTTATATTAAAAATCTTTGAATTTTTGACCATGGCTTGATCTTCTTGGTCTCTTTTGCTCTAGGCCTGCTTTGTACTTCTCTTTGTTGCAAAAAATAAGCTATCTTGATGACTCAAACAAGGGACAAAGCTTTGGATAATGATCTTGCACCATTTCTTTTTCAATTTAACTTTAAATGTAATAAAATTAAACCAAAAAAGAAACAAAAATGTTATGGGCCTTAGGTTGGTCGTGGGAGGCCCTTAACATTGTTAGAATCATGTTTGGATCATGAAAACTTGGCCCCTTTTGGAAAAAAAACATTTTTGATCAATGTTGGTTTCATGCATTTTCCCAAAATATAGCCAACTTCAACAAGGCATAAATCCCTCAATTTTTATCATATGAAGGAGTTCTTGTACTTTTTAGAAACCTCAAGATGTCCTCTACAAGTTACTTCAGAAACTTTTTTTCATTTGGAGAAGTTATCTTGATGTTATGGCCTTTGACAAAAAACCACTTTTTGTTGACTTTGAAAATGACCTGTAATGTCTAAGCTCATATTTTTTAAATGGTGAATCCAATGACCATGGGACCAATTGCATTTGAAAGATAATTGAATTTCCTTCAAAACAAGCTTTGGTTGGAATTTTTTGAATGAACGAGAAGAGAGTTATGGTCAGTCAAAGTTCAGTTGACTTTTTAAGAGAAATCCCTAATTTTGAAACTTAGGGTTTTGTTGATTTTTGATCCTTCCTTGATGAATTATGATCAACCAATGATCAAATGATGAATATTTTGACAAAATATGGATGTTGACAAAAAAATTCATTTTTGACTGTCTGTTGACTTTTCGGTCAAACTGGTCCTCTGTTGACTGTTTGAGCTGCTGACTGTGCGTCTGAGCGAATTGAAGTTTAAAAATTTGTATGGTGGTACTTTGAGATATATGGAGGTCCATGAAATCCATTCCAGGTCTCAAAAAACTTGTTCTCCTGAAAAAAAACAAAAACCCTAGTTAGGGACTGTTCGTGTAGGAGACAATTAAGCGTACCTGATTTTTGTGCAGTTCTGAGTCTCTGCTGATATGTGATTATCAGAAGACTTCTAGAACAAAAATCTTGGAATTTTGAAATGCGAAAGATTGATTTGATTGATGGCACAAAACACGGAGAATTGCACTGTCAGCGAGTTTTGACTGTCAACTAGCTGTTCGGGCATTAACGTAACAGTTAAAGTGAAAATTCAACAGTTAAAGTTAATTTTTTTCTTTTTGTTTTTTTTTGTTGTGTTAATGGTGAAAATTTATTTACATGAGTTGTTAGAAAAACACAAAACATAATAAATAAATAAAATACACTGTACGCGAACGAAATTACCGATAATAACCTTGAAAAATATTTAATGCACAGAAAAATAAATATTTAACTAGCAATAAACACACATAATATTATCTGGATAATTAAACTACAGTACGACAGATAGTACGACATTTAATACTGACAGTACAAATATTACATAATATAATGAACAGTACGACAAATAAACGGTACATTATTTGTAAATAAAAGATACGACAAACTTTAAAAATGACAATTAAAAACCCATGCTATAAATAACAACATATAGATGATTGGGAGTGTAAACAACCCAGGTCCGCATTTTTCAGGACTGTGCAGACAGAAAAAGGACATGATCACCACCAAGACAGTGATGACCATAAGAAAACACGTATCCATCCACTTCGCCATTTTTGCCGGGGAAGAAGAGAAAAATAAATATGAGGTAGAAATTTGAGAGATGAGTTGAAATTTGATGTGAGAATTTATGAAAAAAATGAGAGGTATTTATAGAGTGAAAAGAGGGATAGAGACGTTGGGGAATGAAGTGATTCCGTACAAAAAAGGAAAATTTGAGTGGTAGTAGGATTTGAAAGAAAGTGTATGGTAGGGTTTGAAAAGAGAGATGTATAGAATAAAGTTAGGATTTGATTTTGAAAGAAAGAGATTTGAAAAGAAAGGAAAAGATTTTGAAAATAATAGAATATAGTACAAAAATTAGTGGGAAGCAAATACTAATAATAATTTACTCGTTACCAGTACCGTCTGAATCCCCGGACTCTGTGCCTGCAAAAAATTTAATTCTGTACCAATTGCGTCAGTACTATTTATCTGCAAATAAATCTCAAATAAACAGCGTGTGTGAAGTGATAAACAGTAATTGGCGTTTGGGTAAGAATAAATTCAACAGCGAACCAAAATACCGTATAAGAAAAATTCTAAAAACCGAGTATTCATAAAATCAGGATATTTATGAAATAAAAATCCAAGATTATATGAAACTCCCAATTTTTAGACAGAAGTCTGTTGCCTTCTTTCTGAAAAAGATGCGGGCAAATTTTGGGGTATAACAGATATCATGTTAAGTATCAAAACGACAACATCATGCTTCGTTATATCACAACAATTCGACTCATCAAGTCAATTCAAATTAGTCTCATAATCCTCTATAAATTAGTCTTCTAATTAACTCACTAATCCACTGTCAACTAACCAAAATTATTCACAAAACATACTTCAATTAAATGTGCAAATTTCGCGTCGTTACCGGTTATCTAATTTTCGATTATATTCTTAATATTCACGACTTTATGAGTCTTCGGGTTACACTTCCAAGTCACCAAAAACACAACTCAACCGGTTAATTCGGATACAATTCTATTCTTTACCGGTTATTCGATTCGTTCGATTAAATTCTCAAGATATCGTAATTTACCGATAAACAGAATAGTTAATCTAAGTTCAAGTTTATTCCAATTAAATAGGCTTATTAAAAATTAATTCAACTATTAATTTAATCGTCCGATTAATATCACAATTTCGACAAAATACCACCACCATATTAACCTACTAATTAAACTTAACTACCACGTGAATTTTCATCAAATTCCGGACAACTAATTATACCACCTAATTCAGCTATTTCGATTAAAGGAGACTATTTTACATTTGTTAAATAATTCTACTAATTATTCCTCATATTATATAATTAACTAACCACACAATATTATACTTATGTTTTACTTTATATATTATACTAGTAATTAAAATAATGTTATTAAAATAATGATATATTATACTAATAACCAAACCACACAAAATGAAACAAACAGAAATGAAACTAAATGTAAAAGAACTTGTGTCGCCCTTATGGTACAGCATCCTGCTGCCGGTCGTCAATGGCTAGGTGCTGTGGGCCAAACTCATAATTTTTTTGAAAGAGCAAAAGCAATATATTAATAAAACAGAGGCATAAGAGATGCCAAATACACACAAGGCCCTAGTCCAAATGAACATGACAGTAGGAGTCCCACTCTCCTGTACCATATTTTACAATTGACCTTCAATCTGCAACTACAACTGATACTAACAGCAATAACCACCCACAAATTGGATATTGAAGGAGATACAGAAAACAGAAAAAGCCCATAATTACCCGACACCGAGACTACGATAACAAAACCTCGAGACACGTATGAACTCCTGGACATATAGCACACGACAGCATCCTATGCACATCCACTGCACTCCACACCCAGGAACGACCTCGCCATCTGGAGCCAAGGGCTGACTTGACAAAATTCAGGCTGCTGAAAAATTCTGTCTTGACAGAAATCGGTATATTTAAGAAAGACGTACGGCTGCAAATCAGAATTCGACACCCGATGCCGAAAGCCACTACAGCTCAGAACACACCAGATTACTCATTCGTCAATTATGCCAAAACACGCCTTAGGATTTTTGCACCACGCGGCTATATCATCTGCAATATACTTTGATTTGATTTTGAGCCATCTCCACGCCGTAATCTTCGACTCTTCAAACAATTTTTCCATTTGTATTTCCTCGCGACGAAACACTTTGTTATTCCTGCCTCTCCAAATGCACCACACACAAGCAGCCCAAAGAACTCTCATTTTCATAATTAAGTTTCTATGTGATCCGAGAAGTCCTTCAAACTGAACAAGGTGTTGCCATCCTTCAATATGTAGATTTGTAGTCACTCCTAGCCAGTTGCACATGAGCATCCACAAACCTGCAATTTTAGGACACTCAAAAAATAAATGAGATACCGATTCCTCTCTCCCGCACTCCCCGGCGCAGCCTAGTTGGCTGTTAGATAACACTCCCCTTTTGAGTAGATTATCTTTGGTAGGGATTCTATTTTGTAGCACTCTCCACACCAAACACGATACGTTTGATGGTATCGCCTTAATCCATATTTTGCACCATGGAAGACTACGTGCTTGATGATCTTCCTGCTCCAAGCTTTTGTACACCTCTTTCACCGAATATTCCCTGGCTGTTGCCCACCTACCTATATCCAGATTACGTATATCTCTCCACCAGATTGACGCACCATTTAAACTCGGACTTAAGACACCGTTACATATACCGTAGCTATTAGCTAGTGCATCAAACCAAATCCCATTCCTCTCGTTAATCACTTTCCACTCCCATTTTCCCAATAAAGCGGAATTGATGGCCAAACTCATAATTAATGGCACAATTTCAAAAGCAATAGCGATTTACCGAAAAGTTTGGGATAGATTTCCAATTTCCAGCAATAATTCAATACATCAATGCAATAAATCTACACACCCAATTTCCCACATACAATTGTTCATGAGCCTCATTATAAGAAGAGAACCTCACCCTTACCTTATCAATGGAAGCAACTCTATGGGTCTCCAATTTGGCACCATGTATGGAAGTTTCTAAGCTTTGTTCATCTTCTTCAAGACTTGCCTCCTTCTCTTCACAAGTTGATTTTCCCCAAAAGACAACACTACTCTTCTATCGCTAAAACCCTAATTTTATTCTTTGCAATTGGGCTTAGTCTTCACACTATTTTTCACAAACCAACTTAGGCCCAATAAGATAATTAATCCGAAATAACCAATATATCACTTTTAATAATATTCTATCAATATATAATAAATTCCGACTTGTAAATAATATTATTCTTCCACCGTCCGACTAAAATCCGACTTTTAACTTAATAAAATCAAATACGCTTCATAAAATAACCCCGACAATCCAAATTCGACCAATATATCATATTTCCGGTTTAATCTTAATTACTGGGAAAATTCCCAAAACTTCAAATATTATTCAAATAATATTTCTAACACTGAAAATATCAAAACTCTTGATTAAATATCAATCCGCTATCCCGAACTAATACCGACTAAATCGTCTCAAAATACGAAAATTTCACTAAACACTCTGAACGTCTAGATTAAGCGAATAATCAAATTTCCGGGCGTTACACACCTCATCATCCCACCTCTCTCCTCACTCAATCAAACCCCATCAATTTCTTTTATTTCTCTCATTAAACACATTTTACCAATATTTCCCGCTCATTATCTCTCATTATCAGTCATTATCTCTCATCATAACCATCTTTCTCACATAAACCCCTCTCTCTCTCACACAAAAATCTTTCAAACTCCATTAAAACTTCACCAAAAGCTCCAAGCTTTAACCTCATCCACTACCAAAAAACCCATACTCCCTTCCAAAAACCTTCCCCATTTAACACCCTCATCCACATTCTAGGTTCTTTTTTCCAAAAATCGCAAAGAAGAATTTCGATTTTCTCTAATGGCTCAAAATAGGAATGTCCAGAGGAACGAAGTCGGTGAGTCTTCCCGACTCAGAAAGAGAGGAAGTACCAGAGAAGCAAGCGCTTACGGTATCATCTTCGCCAATGATAAACAAGCGAACTGGTACAATGTCTTCTCTAAACGGAAGTTATTTCCGACCAAGTATCTTTGTGAGACAACCCTATCCTCTTTAGGCTTTAAATATGAACTGATAGGTTGTTAAATAATATTGGTCTGTTGGATTTTATGACAAGGGATGCTCCCACCTATGAGTGTATTACGCTCAAATTTTTTATCACCCTCGAGTTTAAACTCGAAAAAAATGGCAAGATGGCGTGAGGGTTTATTTTGGAACCCTCCGATTCCGACAGATGAACCATGACATTAATTTTGATGTTGAATGTTTGGGGGAAATCCTCCGACTTCCTATCCTTGGACCCGGAGTTGTCCCCCAAGGTTTTGATTTTACTAGTTTTTTGTTTGCTTTAACAAGGTGTACTTATTAATCTGCGGCTTATGTCAAGGCCTCTAGGATTCAAAATCCTGTTTTTTAGGTACTTGCAAAAGGCCTTGGCCTATACTCTGTTTGGCCGCGGTGATTCGACAGGTGTTGCTTCCCAAAAGGAATTGTATTTTTTGTATTGTATGGAAAATAATGATCTACTCAATGTTGTCGCCTTCGCGGCTTATCACTTGCATCATGTTGCTAAAGCTACTAGAGGTGAGATATCGGTGGGAGGCATGATCGCCCTTATTGGCGAACACTGTGGTCACACTTTCTCTGCTGAAATGGATGTTGTTATTCAGGGAAAAGACAGAGTGGACTTAGAATCTTTAGTCTACCAAGGTATGATTCACTAAAAGACTATTTTTGGATTTTTTTTCCAAGCTAAAGCCGAAAATTTTATTTTTTCAAAAAGAGTTCCAATACTGAGACCACTAAGAAAGTATATAGAGTTAGATGAACAAATAGTTGAGGTCAAGTAAACCAGAAATTTGACAAAAAGGGCCTTTATTTGAACACCCTAAGTTTTCTCGAAAAGAGACACGAGTCTAACGCATAGATTTGTACCATAGTACTTAGACATTGAGAAGTACTCCCCAATTAGTTTTATTTAACGGTCTGGCATAAATTAGAATTACATGCATGTGTGGTTGATTGAGAAACAAAACAAAAAAGAGAAATTAACACCGAAAAGATGAAAAGGCGGTAAAAGGAAACCAGTCCTCTAAGTCGAGTAACCCTCACCTGGTTAATTAGCCCAACGGTGGTTGATCCCCGAGCGTCGTCCTAAACAAAGGTCAATATACAAACCTGAAAAGGTTTTGAAAATTTCATCCGTGGATAGAAAATGTTGCATAAATAAAAATATTCTCAATTGACCTTGTGCATGTGATGATTACCATAACTTCCATTGCCTTAATTTGATTGTCCGAATGAAAAGGGAGGAAAATCGGAGACAAGACTTAAGTACAAAGCGTAGTTAGAAAGGTGTCCTAGTAGGGAAGCTTAGGTCCATAGTGTAACACCCCAATTCTACCCAGGCATATAGGTACAAATATCAGAGTATAAAATTAAATTCATAAAAACAATTAGGGTATTACACTTAAGTAACCACATTACCAAACATAACATACTCGTAAAAGATGCGTAACACAAATAATCAAAGAGGAAGGATTCTCATAAACACTTGATAGTATTCATACTTATATATATGCATTGGTAAACAGAATATCCACAACATTCCTCCAAAATATCACGTATGATAAGGTATCCAAAATGCATAATATGAATACATCCAAAGGATCAAATATACATCAAAGGATCCTATAAGCATCATCTACAAAATAAGTGTTCGATCCCCCCTAGGTGTTACGTATCACGAGCGGACGACACCAAAACGGACGACTACTAAAAGAGCACCTACACTTGCGGATCACCTGCACATTACCCACGAGTAGGTAACATTAAGGCAGAAGGGTGAGAATATAATTCATAATGAAAAGCATGATAAATATAGTAATGCCAACAAGTATCATCAAGAATCATACAACAAAGTAATCCACTAAGTCAACCACAATCAATATATAAGTAATGCGACATATGAATGATAATATAAATTATAAAGACAGACGATGATGAATGAGACTCGACTATGCATATGCATGTGGTACCAAATCCGGAGTAAACTCCTCCTTGTCATTATGACAAATACACCTTGCCGAGCATTATGCTGGGACTTTATTCCACTCAGGAAGCCCGCAGGCTATTGTCATCGAGCATTTAGCTCCCACTGATGACCTCTTGCCACTCAGGCTAATATACTGTTACCGAGCATTAAGCTCCTACTGGTAACCAATGCCCGCAGGCCATCTGTTAACAGCATTCCGCCATTAACGTATTGAAATGTTATGATGTGCATACAAACGACTCGATTACATAACAACAACAACAATAATATAACTCGGTCACATATCCACATCACACCGGTTATATTAATCCACACTGATACATCACCAAAATTGCCACTCAGGCGTTCAAATTCACACAGCACACATATACCGTCAAAACATACTCAATTAGCAAATATCATTTCACAAAATACATTTATGAAAAATCATTCAACCACCAATACACTCCTCTTTATCATAAAGCATGCTCAATAAGCTTCATAACGCTTCGAACGGCACGTAGAAATGACCTCCGGTTCAAAAGATAGAGCAAAATGAAGTTTGGAAAAACAAGTTTCAGCACTGGCCGCTTAGCGGGTCGCAACGGGTCGATTAGCGAACATTCCAGTAGAAAAATGAAAAAAAATGCAAGAAGCTTCGCTTAGCGGCGCACTAGCGGTTTCTGCGAAATTTCCATAAATATCTTCTTCTGCTTAGCGGACCCAGGGCCGCTTAGCGAACCTGCGAAAACTCAGAAAAACCAGTTCTGCAACAGACCTGCTAAACCCAAATCAACCATCTCAAAACCTCATGTAAACTTCCCTACACCTCCTACACAATCCATACATGCCATATATTCATGCTAACAACCAATGATTCATGGTTCATTCACTAAATGTAAATAACCTAATAATTCCTTCATCAATAATAAAACATGGAGAAATGTAAAGCAACCATGATCAATGAAGATATCTATCATCATACAACACATACACACCACAAAATCATATTCATAACTTCAAAACTCACAAAACTCATGACCAAACATTTTTGGCCAAAGCGTAGAAAATGTACAAGAACAAGAACAAACTATAAGGATCATACAATCAAGATAAACTAGATTCACCCCCTTACCTTGGTTAATCTTGATTCTAGCTTGGTTGTTCTTCTCACAAAAATCTCTTCTTCTCTTTCTCTTCTCACTTTTCTCTCTATTTCTTTCTTTTTCTCCAAAATATCTCTTTTTCTCTTCTATTCTAAGACAACACAATCTTCTACCTCTCTATAACTCTTTCTATTTCTCTACTTCTCATTTTCACCCACTTAACTCTCATTAATTCCAATTTTGGCCCAAATGTTATTAAACATTAATTCTAACCAATTAACACCAAAACATAATAATTACACACATGGAAAGTAATAAGTAAAATATTAACATAATTAATATTTACCGACTGACACGACTCAAAAACGGTAAAATTTAGGAAATGTAGCAACATCACAATTAATCAGAAAAACACATTTACGGGCGTTACAACCCTCCCCCACTTAAAAGATTTTCGTCCTCGAAAATAAAAATTTACCTGCTACAAACAACTCAGGATAGGAGTCTCGCATCTTACTCTCTAACTCCCAGGTCATACTCTCACCTGCCGCACCTAACCACACGACCTTCACCAAGGCGATCTCTTTGCCTCTCAGAGTCTTAATCTCACGATCCTCAATACGCACTGGCATCATCTCAACCGCAGGTTCTCACGCACTTGCACATCATCCATCTGAATCACATGGGATGGATCTGCAATGTATCTCCTCAACTGAGACACATGGAACACATCGTGCAG
Organism: Vicia villosa; assembly: GCF_029867415.1. Lineage (NCBI taxonomy): Eukaryota > Viridiplantae > Streptophyta > Magnoliopsida > Fabales > Fabaceae > Vicia > Vicia villosa. Next base: position 176,068 of record NW_026706255.1, read on the forward strand.
ATTAGCAAGACTTGGCGGTAACGCCACCCGATACGCAACTTTGCCAACTCGCTCCGATATCTGATAAGGACCAATAAAACGCGGAGTAAGCTTCCTCAATTTCAAAGCTCGTCCAACACCCGTCATAGGCGTAACTCTTAAGAATACATGATCACCAGCTTGGAATTCCAAATCTTTCCTTCACTTGTCATGATAACTCTTTTGCCTACTCTGTGAACTTCTCATCTTCTCACGAATAAATTTCACCTTCTCTGTAGTCTCTCTTACCATCTCAGGTCCGAGTACCACACTCTCGCCTGATTCAAACCAACACAATGGAGTTCTACACTTACGACCATATAGCGCTTCAAAAGGTGCCATTCCGATACTAGAATGAAAACTGTTGTTGTAAGTGAATTCTATCAACGAAAGATAAGTATCCCACGAAACTCCCTTCTCAATAACACACGCCCTCAATAAGTCTTCTAATGATTGAATAGTCCTTTCGGTCTGACCGTCTGTCTGAGGATGATAAGCCGAACTGAACCTCAACTTAGAAACTAGAGCCTCTTGTAAACCTTTCCAAAAATCTGATGTGAATCTCGGATCTCTATCCGACACAATACTCAACGGTATACCATGTAGTTTCACAATCACTTTGATATAAATCTCAGCTAACTTCGCAACTGGAAAAGTGATGTTAATAGGAATAAAGTGAGCAGACTTTGTCAACCTATCAACAATCACCCAAACTGCATCAAAACCTCTCACAGTATTCGGTAAACTCGTCACAAAGTCCATAGAAATACTATCCCATTTCCACTCTGGAATATCCAACGGTTGCAACAACCCTGCAGGACGCTGATGTTCCACCTTCGACTTCTGACATACCAAAAACGCATACACAAACTGAGCCACATCTCTTTTCAAACCAGACCACCAAAAGATCTTCTTCAAATCCTGATACATCTTATTGGCTCCCGGATGAATACTCAAACTGCTTCTGTGACCTTCCTCTAAAATCATCTTCTTCAGCTCAGAATCATCAGGTACACAAATCCGACCACGGAATCTCAAAACACCCTGACCATCCACTCTGAAGTCGCCATCATCACTTTGATTTGCCACCATAAACAAATCAACAAGTTTCACATCCATCCTCTGTCTCTCGCTAACGGTTGACAGAAAATCATTCGTCACTTTTAACATACCCAACTTCACACTATCTGGTGTCAATTCACATACCAAACTAAGATCACGAAACTGCTCCAAAAGTTTCCACTCCTCCGCCATCATCGCGGACATATGCAAAGATTTCCGACTCAAAGCATCGGCAACCACATTAGCTTTACCAGGATGGTAATTTAAGCTAAAGTCATAGTCCTTTAGGAATTCCAACCACCTACGTTGTCTCATGTTCAATTCTTTCTGATCAAATAAGTATTTCAAACTCTTATGATCACTAAAGACCTCGAACCTTGCACCGTAGAGATAATGCCTCCAAATCTTTAATACAAAAACAACCGCAGCTAACTCTAAATCATGAGTGGGATAATTCTTCTCATGAATCCTTAACTGCCTCGAAGCGTAAGCCACCACCTTACCTTCCTACATTAAAACACCACCTAACCCCATATGCGATGCATCACAATACACCACAAACGGTTCCTTAGGATCAGGTAAAACCAAAAACGGAGCTGAAGTCAACCTTCTCTTCAACTCTTCAAAATTCCTTTCACAAACTATGTCCCAAATAAACGCCTTACCCTTGCAAGTAAGCTGAATTAACGGAAGTGCCAACTTCGAAAAGCCTTCTATGAATCTTCGATAATAACCCGCCAAACCTAAGAAGCTTCTGATCTCAGTAACTAATCTCGGAACCTCCCATTGTAGCACTGCATCTACCTTGGATGGATCCACTGCAATCCCGTTACCTGAAATCACATGACCAAGAAAACTCACCTCTGATAACCAGAACTCGCACTTGGATAACTTAGCATACAGCTGCTTCTACTTCAAAACCTGTAGCACAACACGCAAATGCTCCTCATGCTCTTCCGGAGACTTAGAATAAATCAAGATGTCATCTATAAAGACCACAACAAACTTATCCAACTGATCATGGAATATGCGATTCATATACTCCATAAACACACCAGGTGCATTAGAAACCCCGAACGGCATCACCAAAAATTCATAATGCCCGTACCGAGTCCTAAACGCAGTATTCTGAATATCCTCCTCCTTCACCCGAATCTGATGGTAACCAGATCTTAAATCAATCTTGCTAAACACACTGGCTCCCACCAACTGATCCATCAAGTCGTCAATCCTAGGAAGCGGATACTTATTCTTAATTGTCACCTTGTTCAACTGGCGATAATCAATACACAACCTCATGCTTCCATCCTTCTTCTTTACCAACAAAACTGGAGCTCCCCATGGTGAAACACTAGGCCTCACAAAATGTTTTGCTAGCAACTCTTCCAATTGTTTCTTCAATTCCACTAACTCTGATGCTGACATTCTATATGGCGCCATAGACACGGGCCTCGTACCAGGAACTAGATCTATGGAAAACTCCACTTCTCTCTTCGGCGGCACATCAGAAAAGTCTTCAGGAAACACTTCGGGAAATTCTTGCACTACTGGGAAATCCCCAACTGCAGCTCGACCCTCCACAGTCAACGATGCAAACACACCAAACAATTGTGCCCCATCTGCCAATAGTCGATTCAACTCCTTGGTAGATAAGACAACAAATTCCGCATCCTTCTCAAGAAATGGAAATGTCACCAACTTATGATAACAATCGATGTGGACACGATTATTCATCAAGCAATCCATTCCCAGAACCACGTCTAACTCGTTCATCGGCAAACAAATCAAATCAACAGTAAAGTCCTTACCGAAGATTGATACCGGACAATTCTCACAAACTAAAGAAGTAGTCACCGACCCCATTGCTGGTAAATCGATAACCATCTCACCACCCAAATCGGACAGAACAAGACCTAATCTTTTAACACAATCGGTGGCTATAAAACAATGTGAAGCACCCGTATCAATAATAGCAATTAAAGAAATGCCATTAATAAAACAAGTACCTCTGATCAGTCGATCACCCTTATCCGTCTGAGTTCCAGCCAACGCAAACACCTTCCCACCAGCTTGAACTTTCTTCTTCGGACATTGACCGCTCATGTGTCCCTCTTCACCACAATTAAAACACACTATTCCCTTGAACGCACAGTCGGATGACATATGTCCTGCCCTCCCACACTTGTAACATTTCCTCGCGTCACCATTGCAGACATTACTTTTGTGGCCAGGTTTACCACACTTAAAACATACAATCTTAGCAGGAGCATCTCCCCCACTAAACCTTGGTCCATAATTCATCTTTTGCTTACCCTTCCCTCCATCATACGGCTTCCCACGATTTTGCGGACCTTTGTTCCTCTTTTCATTAATCACCTTATGATGAGCATTATTATCCTCATCATAAATCCTACAGCTGTCCACCAAATCCAGAAACACCCGAATCTTCTGATAACCTACCGCCTTCTTGATATCAGAACGCAACCCATTCTCGAACTTAATGCACTTAGAAAATTCTGCTCCCTCACCAACAAAGTGTGGGTAGAATTTCACAAGTTCATTAAACTTTTCCGCATATTCAGACACAGACATGTTGCCTTGAACCAACGCCAGAAACTCAGTCTCTTTCTTTCCACGGACATCCTCCGGGTAATACTTCCTCAAAAACTCCCTCTTGAACACCGTCCAGGAAATCTCTTCACCGGTTGCTTCTAACCTTGCCAAAGTCTCCAGCCACCAATCATCAGCCTCCACAGCTAACTGATGAGTGCCATACCTGACTTTCTGCTCTTGCGTGCAATCCATCACACGAAAGATCCTCTCCATCTCCTTCATCCAAGTCAAGGCTCCCTCGGGGTCATGCGTTCCCTTAAACACAGGAGGATTCTCCCTCTGGAAAGTCGCTAAACTCCGAGACCTTGCATTCTCATCCGTATGCATAGCTTCAGCCATAGCTTGCAATGCAGTAGCAATAGCAGCGTCATTACGTCCAGCCATCTCTAAACTTCACAATAACACCAAGAGAAGTAAGCCCAAAGAATAACACAAGAATGGTTAGACCAAACGACACGACACTTGGTCGGACAAGACCGACCCGCTCTGATACCACTAATGTAACACCCCAATTCTACCCAGGCATATAGGTACAAATATCAGAGTATAAAATTAAATTCATAAAAACAATTAGGGTATTACACTTAAGTAACCACATTACCAAACATAACATACTCGTAAAAGATGCGTAACACAAATAATCAAAGAGGAAGGATTCTCATAAACACTTGATAGTATTCATACTTATATATATGCATCGGTAAACAGAATATCCACAACATTCCTCCAAAATACAACGTATGACAAGGTATCCAAAATGCATAATATGAATACATCCAAAGGATCAAATATACATCAAAAGGATCCTATAAGCATCATCTACAAAATAAGTGTTCGATCCCCCCTAGGTGTAACGTATCACGAGCGGACGACACCAAAACGGACGACTACTAAAAGAGCACCTACACTTGCGGATCACCTGCACATTACCCACGAGTAGGTAACATTAAGGCAGAAGGGTGAGAATATAATTCATAATGAAAAGCATGATAAATATAGTAATGCCAACAAGTATCATCAAGAATCATACAACAAAGTAATTCACTAAGTCAACCATAATCAATATATAAGTAATGCGACATATGAATGATAACATAAATTATAAAGACAGACGATGATGAATGAGACTCGACTATGCATATGCATGTGGTACCAAATCCGGAGTAAACTCCTCCTTGTCATTATGACAAATACACCTTGCCGAGCATTATGCTGGGACTTTATTCCACTCAGGAAGCCCGCAGGCTATTGTCATCGAGCATTTAGCTCCCACTGATGACCTCTTGCCACTCAGGCTAATATACTGTTGCCGAGCATTAAGCTCCTACTGGTAACCAATGCCCGCAGGCCATCTGTTAACAGCATTCCGCCATTAACGTATTGAAATGTTATGCTGTGCATACAAACGACTCGATTACATAACAATAACAACAATAATATAACTCGGTCACATATCCACATCACACCGGTTATATTAATCCACACGGATACATCACCAAAATTGCCACTCAGGCGTTCAAATTCACACAGCACACATATACCGTCAAAACATACTCGATTAGCAAATATCATTTCACAAAATACATTTATGAAAAATCATTCAACCACCAATACACTCCTCTTTATCATAAAGCATTCTCAATAAGCTTCATAACGCTTCGAACGGCACGTAGAAACGACCTCCGGTTCAAAAGATAGAGCAAAACGAAGTTTGGAAAAACAAGTTTCAGCACTGGCCGCTTAGCGGGTCGCAACGGGTCGCTTAGCAAACATTCCAGTAGCAAAATGAAAAAAAATGCAAGAAGCTTCGCTTAGCGGCGCACTAGCGGTTTCTGCGAAATTTCCATAAATATCTTCTTCCGCTTAGCGGACCCAGGGCCGCTTAGCGAACCTGCGAAAACTCAGAAAAACCAGTTCTGCAACAGACCTGCTAAACCCAAATCAACCATCTCAAAACCTCATGTAAACTTCCCTACACCTCCTACACAATCCATACATGCCATATATTCATGCTAACAACCAATGATTCATGGTTCATTCACTAAATGTAAATAACCTAATAATTCCTTCATCAATAATAAAACATGGAGAAATGTAAAGCAACCATGATCAATGAAGATATCTATCATCATACAACACATACACACCACAAAATCATATTCATAACTTCAAAACTCACAAAACTCATAACCTAACATTTTTGGCCAAAGCATAGAAAATGTACAAGAACAAGAACAAACTATAAGGATCATACAATTAAGATAAACTAGATTCACCCCCTTACCTTGGTTAATCTTGATTCTAGCTTGGTTGTTCTTCTCACAAAAATCTCTTCTTCTCTTTCTCTTCTCACTTTTCTCTCTATTTCTTTCTTTTTCTCCAAAATATCTCTTTTTCTCTTCTATTCTAAGACAACACAATCTTCTACCTCTCTATAACTCTTTCTATTTCTTTACTTCTCATTTTCACCCACTTAACTCTCATTAATTCCAATTTTGGCCCAAATGTTATTAAACATTAATTCTAACCAATTAACACCAAAACATAATAATTACACACATGGAAAGTAATAAGTAAAATATTAACATAATTAATATTTACCGACTGACATGACTCAAAAACGGTAAAATTTAGGAAATGTAGCAACATCACAATTAATCAGAAAAACACATTTACGGGCATTACACATAGTCTTATTACGGTGTATCTTCTTGTGAGGAATCTTAGAGTCGAATGGCACCGGAAAAATAGACCTGTGGCCCTTTTGAACAAAACCTCACGTACAAGTAGCGGTGTGTCTCATTTTTCGTGAATTCTTTCTTTTGATATTTTTGCTTATTCCAAAAATATGTTTTGCAAGCTTTGTTGCTTAAGGACAAACAACGGTTTAAGTTTGGGGGAATTTGATAAATGGTCTTTGTATCGTTTTCATTCGTTATTTGCATTGTTTTTTCATCGCTTTTTAGTCGCATTTCCCTTCATTTCTATGTTTTATGCATTGGTTTGTTGCTTTTTTCTATTTCAGGTTCAAATAAGTTTTTCGGACGATAAAAGGCAAGAGTTGAAAGAAATAATAAGAAACACGCGAAGTCAAAATTTTCTCCAGTAGTAAACCAGAGTCTTGTTATGGGTTCCCGTAATATGCATTACGGCCCGTAAGAGGCCCCATAATTGGTTCTCCCTTTGATTTCTGCGCCCATACAAAATCCAGAGCTCTGTTACGGGTGTCCATAATGCGTGTTATGGCTCGTAACAAAGGCACGTTGAAAGTTTTGATTTCTTTCCTTTTTCATCTGGAGGCATTTATTTTGGGACTTTGAGGTATTTAGGGATTGTCCTTGATGGTCTTTGAAATCTAGGGTTTTGATGTTTTGTAATTTTGCTATTTATTTAGTTTTGAGAAAAAAGAACAGTACCAAGTTTTATCGTAGAATTCTTAAAGCTTTTTTAATACTCTTGTAAAAGTCTCCCTTGGAGCAAGTGACCCTCTTCACCATCTATTGAAATTTTATTCAGGTTATCACTATCGTTATTCTTTTTCTCTTACAATTATTATTATTGTTATTATCATGATGTTGCAAATTGTACTATTGGTATCATCTCCCATCATAAGTGAGTAGTCCTTTAGGGACGAAGGGTCATGAGATCTAACTCTTAAACCATCCATATAATTGAATTATAGTTTATGAGAATTCAAAACACATTTATTTTTTAAACCTGATTTTTTATAATTCACCCTTGTTACGAAAGTAAAAGCGTTCTCACGTATCGATAAGGATTCGAAAGAACTTGTATCGATACCCAACAACAGGTATTTAAACAACCAAATTTGATGATACGAAAGTACTCGAATAAGATTGAGAAATGTTCCATTTCTATAGCTATGCAAAAGTAACGACCTTTGATAAATAATTTTGTGCGAGCGAAAGTCGATGAGCGTCTTGTTTATCGAAGGTAAGATAACACGTTGGCAAAAGCAAGTGTTATCTATATAACACAAAAATAGTTAACACAAAAAATGGAGGGTTGACAATAAACCGAACCAACTCGAAAATAGTTAGAATCTTAATTCGATAATTAATTCGTTGGACTTGATTTATGAATCAAATGAATCAAATTTAAACTCGTAAGTAAATAAGTTGAACTTGAACTATGTATAATTCGATTCGTTTATTTCGTAAATCAACTTTACAAAAGTTAAAAATATTGTGTATAATTTTTATGTATACAATAAAGATAAATAAATTATTTTAATGTCATATTATTACTCAAAATTGACTTTTATTAAAGTCCAATAGAAAAATTCAAACATTTAACAAAATCTCCTTAATATTTTCTTACATTTTTTTCTTCTCCTATACATAGAGTTCATTAACATACGTAAAAAAACATTCAAGATATTTGAAACATATTCTTATGTAAAAAATGTCAATTGAATCTAGTGTAAATTATATGATCCTAAGTTAATTTTTTTTTTTTAAATATTTTTTTGGTCTATTTTTGAACTATTGAGCCGGACTGAATTCGAGTTTTGAGTTGAACTAAATTATTCACGAACCTTGAGTTGAAAAATGCTCACAAACTTTGGGTTAAAAAAATTATGATGATCTCAAATTGAATTTTAAACTGAACCAATTATTATCTAATTTAATCATGTTGAACCGTGTTTGACTCCATTGAACCCATTTGCACTTCAAGGAGAATGTATTATTTTCGCGAATTTCTTGATACACTTTTATGGGTTCTTACGGATCCTTGGTGAAATTCTCGTAATACTCCTTTAATTTGGATATGCATATCCGAACTCACCATATTTCAATTTTATCGAATAGGTTCAGAGATTCATATCCGAAAACACCTAAAGGTAGCTTTCTGACACACATATGAAATAAACACTAAATACCAAACAGAAAGAAAAACCTTAAAATCAAAGCAACTTAACATAAATTTAACATACATAGTCGAAATTACATAGATAGTGGAACAAAAATTTAACATTACATATTGTTATAAACGGGTAGCTAAGGACATTGCAACATTTTGATAACAACTTCTCCCATTCTTTGAAGCTTTGCTTCGACTTCAATCGGACCATTAGTAGAGTATCGGTAAAAAGTACTCCACATAACCTTTAAATCACCATCTGTCTTCAGTGCAAACTGGATGGACTTTATCTTTCCTTCAGTGTCAAGTGAGAGTGAACGACACTCGAGCTTGACCAACTTTCAATTTTCTGGATATTGCAGGAGAGAATTCAGTATGGTAATCATCTTGGTGAGAGGCGTGTCCTTGGAAAACTTAAATTGAAGTGGCGACATCTCACCACTGAAGTAGACAAAAGCAATGTGAGAATATGTTTGGCTCATCTCTATTTGTGGTGTGTGATGTTGAAAAAATGGTTTGGAGACCCTATTTATAGAAGATTTGAAGTAATTTGGACCCAAGAATTCTTCTCATGTCACCAGGGCATGTTTCAAATATTAACCTCCAAATTCACTTTTTTTTTTTTTTACAAAAATAGGAATTTTCAGATATGCATATCTGAAATAACTCCTGTTGTTTTTTTAAAATGAAGGTTAATTCGGATATGCATATCCGAATTATGCAGAATCAGAAACAAATTTTGTTTTTACAGAACCACTACCATCGAAACATGAAAAAAGTTAAACGGTAAAAGTAAACAGCGGTATTACATATGTATTGAATTGTATAGAATTTATATTATGCACGACAATACATTCAAAAAATGGTTCGATTACATTCTAAAATGCATCGAACGAATTGTCACTACTTAAATCTAAAACCGATTCTTTCTTCGACTTCTACCTATTTAATTCTCTCTCAAGCTCTGTCAATTTGGTGAACTCTATCATCCTTTTCGAAAAGTGATCCAACCAAGTTTATTCCTCTTTTGCGCAATGTGTCGTCCATTCCATTGATGTAGCCGGAATAGGACACCCGGTTTCAAATAAACCTAAACAAAATAGAGTGATCTAAGATACTCAATATAAATGATACGGCCAAATGCGTCTTGATGTGGTCGACTCCTAAGTGGGAAAAATGTCTCCGAAAAACTATATCTCGTCAGATCGATACACACCCTGTCATATGTACTTGCTATAAGATGAGACATTTTAGGGAAGCACGTCCACTTTGCAACTGGTACGGGACCACTAACACATGGAACAAGACTCCTTAAAAATTAATTTAAAATGTATTCAGAGATACATCTCCGAAAATATTTTCCGGGTTTTCAAAAATTTATTTCACCTATATAATATAAGGGTATATTAAGAAATTCTTTTATTTTGACTTGTCCCAAATTTCTCAAAACGTCTTGTTATCAACTCCTTTCATGAGCCTCATTGCCATTGCTTCCATGGGAAGAGTAAGTTTCTAAAATTGTAAAATACCATCCTACAATTTCAGATTGAAGCTTGAGTATAAAGTAACCTAGGTGTTATTATTTTTTAAATTTTTACAATTTCATTCGACTATTGAATTATTAACATTTTTCTCGAACCAATTGAATTATTGACGGTTACACCAATTTTAAAGGCCCAATGAATATATGTATATTAAAAGATAATCCTATATTAATGATTAGACAATAATAAAATAAAATTATATTAATGCTATATTATTTTCTTGAGGAGATACTAAATTAAAAATATTAAATAAAATCAATAAATATGTATACAAAAACCATTTGAAAGCAGGAGTTATATCAATACTCTCACTCATCTTCCCTAACCGCCACACTCAGTCCAAATAGACTATCATCGTCAAATTTGAGACGGGTTCGAGTAGATTCCTATGTATGAGGGACCGAGGACTATCATCGCCAAAGTTGGGACAAATTCGAGTAGTTTCTCTTGTATACGGGACCATCACGCGATTTCTCACATTTAAATCTAAGTCATACTAATTAATATGATATACGGGTTATGAAGCCGTGCAATGCAAGTATAATTTAGTTAATCTGATAAACTTCTATGAATAAACTTGACTTTGACTATAATAGGGACAGAAGAATACACGTTTAAACTCATCTCAGTTCAGCATTCATTATTGTTTCTCATTAACGGCAATAACCAACTACCCAGATAGAGACAGATTAGCATTGATTGTTGCTCATCACAAATTGAATTTTTCTATTTTGTTTATTGATCATTTGCTTATAGGCCTGTTTAAGTTTGATTGATTCTGCACAATAGGCCAATTTTATGAGCATTTAAACAAGTAGTAGACATTTCGCTCTCTGAACAAGTCTTCCAACTTGCCTAAACTATTTTGAAAAAAAACCAAAGCGCTTGAACTTGAGTGACAAACGAGTCTCTGCAAAGGACGATATTCGGGAAATACCGAATTCGATTCCTGACAGAAACAACGCTAGGCCAGTGCACGTGCCTCCGTAGCACGAGCCGAAAAAGATGCGGAAATTTGCAAACAATAAAGGAACAGACATCCATAACAAAAAACTTGGCAAAGGAACGAGAATAAATTAATAAACCGGAGACTTTGTTCATCAATTTAAAACAATTTGGAGTATCTTACAAGTGGCGATTCATTCAACGTAGACGAAAGAGTTGCATTCTTTTATACAATGGAAACAACCATGGACGAACAACAACACAAATACAAGATGCAAAATAATTAGTTCGAAGGAGAAAACATGCATACAGATCAAAAGAAATCAATATCTAAATAGTTACCAGAAGGCTTCACACCAGGCGCCTTCTTCTCAGCTATAAGTGCTTCTTTCATGGCCTGTCTCGGCACTTCTGGAGGAGTTGCGCAACGGATCAGCGCCCAGTTAATATTTTGAAAGAATGGATGTTGTTTTATCTCTGTAGCGCCACGTCTATACGCAAGACGATGCTGAGGCTCTTTCACAAGTAGACCCCTAATCAAGTCCCTAGCAGCAAAGCTAACACTAGGGGATTCAGGAAATCTTAAGGGCTGCCCAACTACATTAAATAAAGTTGCTCGATTTGCTGAACCTTTGAATGGGGTTCTACCGAACAAAAGCTCGTATAAGAATATACCAAATGTCCACCAGTCTACAGCACTGCCGTGACCTTCGCCTTTGATGATTTCGGGCGCCAAGTATTCGTGTGTGCCAACGAAGGACATTGATCGGGCATTTGTGGGCTCGGCCATAAGCTCGGGGAGTGGTGTCACCTGATTGTGCACATCATTCTTAGGTTTCAACTTCTTTTCTTTCTTCTTGGATTTGCCTGAGAGAAAACGTGGCGTGAAGCATGACGGTTTGATGCAATCTGGCTGAATTACACAGGTTGGTTCGATGCAAGCGGGCTGAATGCAGTATCCAGAGCTTTTAGTCTCCAAGCTGGTGTTTGATGACTTTACCAGAGTTGGACTGACGGCACATCTTAGAGAGAGATCGAAATCTGATAGCATGATGTGACCATCTTCTCTCACCAACACATTCTCAGGTTTGAGGTCTCTGTAGATGATCCCAAGCATGTGCAAGTACTCTAAAGCAAGGAGAACTTCTGCCACATAAAACCTGCATAGTAGGCATTAACCAAATGACCAAAATGCTTAGTTGTAGTGTCTTTCATACTTCTCAAAACATTCAACTAAAAACTAAAAATAAAGCATATATGCCAAAAGGAGATAACAACCCTCGTTAATTCTTACATATCGCGAGACTTGTAAAGGCCATTAACAAGGATCTGTGTATGGAAGAGATCCAAGTCACATGGCATTCAGCAGAATTGAAGTGAAAAGTGACAAGAAAATGGTGAACTGTAAGACCACCAAGCAATAACAAAGTCTATTAAATTCATTTAGAATGTTGTAGCTGTATAATTACTTATGAAGCCAGAAAAAGAACTGTAGACCATTCAAGGAAGTATAATTGTACCGACTTTACAGACATCCAGAAACAGTTGAGAGATCACGAGCTTCTTTTAGACAATAGGAAGAGTGGAAAGCAGTGAAGCACGGACACGATACGAGTATCGGATACGATACATGTCCGATACGGCGATACGTTACTAATTGAAAACTATAAGATACGATACGTTTAAGATACGTATATAAAAATTATAATTATATATTTAGTTAAATTATAGTCTAACAAAACCAAACTCAATGGAATTTTTAATACATTATTATATTGTTGGAAAATATTAAACAGATACCTATATTATAGTAAAAAGATGTTCTTAATGAAAAAATGTGAAGACATTATAAAGAAGAACAAAATTAATCTGATACCTATATTATAGTAAAAAGATGTTCTTAATGAAAAAATGTGAAGACATTATAAAGAAGAACAAAATTAATCTGATACCTATATTATAGTAAAAAGATGTTCTTAATGAAAAAATGTGAAGACATTATAAAGAAGAACAAAATTAATCTGATACCTATATTATAGTAAAAAGATGTTCTTAATGAAAAAATGTGAAGACATTATAAAGAAGAACAAAATTAATCTGATACCTATATTATAGTAAAAAGATGTTCTTAATGAAAAAATGTGAAGACATTATAAAGAAGAACAAAATTAATCGTTGCAGAGAAATAGGTTGCAAGGTATAATATTGAAACTAGAACTTTCTTGTAAAAGTTAAAAGGAATGATACATGAAAAAAAAGGAAGTTATAATTAATATGAATTAAATTTAAAATATTGAAAATTGGTAGTAATAAATTATGAGAAATTAAACCATTCTTAAAAAATGGCAGGGATTTTTTCTAGAAGGAATTAAACAGGATATTAAAAATGACCATTGAAAAGAATAAAGAGTCATTAAAATAAAATAAAAATCTCTTAAAATTGAGAAGTCACATATCCTAACGTATCGGAGACGTATCACTGTCGTATCAGAATTTATTTATTTATTTTCTAAAATAAATAAATCTGGATACTCCTTCGATACGTATCGGCGCCGTATCTGAGCGTATCGATCGACGTATAGGTAAGTATCGGATACGATACGGCCTAGTTTTTGAAGTATCGGTGCTTCATAGACTTATGGATATGTCATAATTTGTTTTCATAAGTTTTTCCATAAGATGTTTTCATAAGTTTTGTCAAATAGCCTCACAAGTGTTTGTGTCAGTAGATAAGTTCAAATACGTCGATCCAAACATGAGTATAAGGGTTTTTCATGTAGATATAGAATTGAAAGCAGCATATATTACAATTAGTGACAACTGGCAAATGACATGATAGAAAATTTGTGATGATCCTTGATAGAGAGAAAAAGGAAATGCTAACCTTGCAGCATGCTCTGAAAAATACTTCCCAGGCTGTCTTTGCCTGAGTGCATGGAGATCCCCGCCAGGACAAAACTCCATAACCAAGCAAGAGAATGATTCTGTCTCAAAGTGCGTGTACAACGACGGTAGAAATGGATGATCTAGAGACTGCAAGATCTCCCTCTCTGTCTGCGCTCTCGGAAGCTTCTTGCGACTCGACAATTCTGTCTTGTTCATTACTTTCATAGCAAAACAAGTCCTCGTGCTGCTTAACTCAGCTAGATATACACTTCCTATGTCTCCACATCCCAATTTCTTCAACAACCTGAAATGTCTCATTTCCAATCCACCATCCCGAACTCGGATCGCTTGAATTGCTTCCCATCTTACATCATTTGCTTTATGTGGTTTATACAAAGAACTGCTCAAACTACTGATGCTGCTCTCGTCACTAACATCACTCCCGGTACTCCCTCTACATATGCTCGTCTTCCTGCTCTCACATGAATTACTAACCTCGCCACTTTCAACTGACTTATCGACACTAACACATTCGTTGATTCCGGTGTTGGTGAAACTTTCTTTAGCTTCTGAATAGACAGTGGCAGAATATAAACTATTCTGAGGACTTGAGCAAAACGTAATCTCGGAGTTTCCCTGATCAACAACTTGTTTCGACGAAACTAATACGTCATTGTCAGATTCTAATATGTCATCAGAATTACGATTCATCGAACTTTCACTGACGCACAATTTAGTTTCAATTGTGGAAATATTCTTTTCCAAACAACTTTCAAAACTCTCGATACCGTCAGATTTACCATTAACCTTATAATATTGCTTCTCCATTTTAGTTGAACCTTCACGATCCACATTGTTAGCCTCTTGATAGGTATCATTCATCCTTCCTTGATTATGATGATTGGAAGAAGGCCCTTGATCTCTAGATGCTCGTAAAGGCGGCCGAGAAGAACGGAGGATCCCCGACGTCGAAGGTGGATTGTGATCTATTCCAGAAACTGAATTCTGAACTCCTGGTAAAGATTCAACTCCATCAACAGGTGACTCCATCAATAAATTCTTAATAAGCTGCAAAATCCAAATCACCTAAGAAAATTACTGAGATCTATCTACTCATCCAATTAAACATAATCCATTTGAGAGAAAGTGATTAAAACACCAAATTAAGAAAACAAAACAAACCCACTAACCAAAAACAAAACAATTGAAAAAAATAATCAAAAAAAAAAAACTTTCAGATAAAAAAGTTTCAATCTTTCAACAAACTTACCAGGCCACTATAGAGAAACAAAAGAAAAACTTGAAAAATTTAGTTTTTTTATTCCAAAAACTCTAGTAAGTCTTAACAACACTCCAAGTTAAAGTTTTTAGCTTTAATTATTCTTGAGAAGACAAGTTAAACTTTTTCTTTGATTATAGTACAAGAAGAAAGAAAGGAAGCAAAAGGGTATGCTTAGAGAGACAAACCTGAGATTAATGGAAAAAATTGGCAATGTAATTGGAGAGAAAGAAAGCTTCTTCCATGGCTAAGAAAAAAAGTTGTATGTGCCGGAAAGTGGTGTTACTTTGATTTCGCTTTCTGCAATTCTAAAGAGCGTTCAGATCCGATCGGAAAAAAAAGGGGACAAAACAAAAAACAAGAAACAAGAACAATAATAATAATAATAAATGAATAAATAAAAATACTATGTTGTTGGTTTTGTGTTAGTTTTTGGGGTTTGGGATGGAGAAATGGGAATTGAAGAAAACGAAGGCAAGTTGAGAAGCAAGGGCAATAGAAAGAATAAAAAAGTGCAGTGATTTAGTCTAAAAAAATGAATCTCGCCGAGTTTCATGTTCTTGTTTCGCTCAAAAGTTTAATGCTTTTTTTGAGTCCACAAAAGGGAAGTGAAACCAAACGGGTCATGACTCATGGGCATTCTCGACCCACCAGCACGCGTAACTTTTCTCCCCTTCTTTTGACAAATGTTTAACTAAGGAGGGTTTTTGAGAGTGAAACAAAAAAAAATTATAATAAAATAAAAATGGCAGAAAGCCAAAGAAGCTTCGTATAAGAGAATCAGACGAGTCAAACTAAATCAAATGATAGAGATCAAATATTAATCTTAGTTGTAAAAGTGTTTGGAATATCGCCATAATAGTATTGCAAGAAAAATATTTAAAAAAACGAAGAAACCTCCTACACAGGTCAACCAGAATAACAAAGTCAAAAAATCACCAAAGAAAAGGGTTAAGTTCATAATTTCTATTATGATTATGTGTACCTCAAAATGTGTAGTTACTAACTATGTTTTAATTGTATGGGAGGTCTAAAGAGTTTGTGAAAGGTATTGAGACTTTAAAAAAGACACATGTTAATGAGACACATAATGTTGAGTCGCCGTCACATGTTGATGACACCGAGCCTCCTAATGTTGAACCACATGCTCAGGCACATTTGATGAGACTGAGCCTTCTAATGTGGAACCACGGGCACAGACACATGTTAATGACACTGATTCTCCTAATATGGAACCACTGGCATATATTGACTCTAATTTGAACAACTATTGTGGATTGGATCTTGAAACTTTAGAAGCATTGTTGAATAATGATGACATCCTTGACATTCAACCTATTAGCATTGACACAACACATATCAAACTAAGTCAAGTGGAGTCAGGACTGTCTTTGGTAAAAAATCAAACGCTTCTAACACCAGGGTCGGCCTGAGCTAACCTGGTGTTGTAAAGGTTTCTTAAAAAAAAAGACAAGTAGCGATGAGCATGTGAGTATTTTCACATATTGCTCTTTTAAACCACTTTGTCCTTGCATTTATTAACTTTTGCTTGTTATGACATGTCAGTGGACTGAAGAGCAAGAAAAAACATGTTGATTTGACAAGTGCAAGAAGAAAGATTGACATGCTATTAACTCTCAAAACAAGAGACCTAAATGGTCTTGTAAAAGATCATGATGATCCATTGGTGATTCAAGAAGAGGATATCACAATTGATGACATTAGAATTAACAAGAAATCCAAAAGTCGGGCAGATATTTGCTAAGATTTAACTCAATAAAGACTATGTTGACATTTTATAGTTACTATGTCACTGGCTATATTTTGTAATCTAAGCATACCACAATTGGATGAATTAATAGCCATTATGTTACTAGTTATATTTTGTACTCTAATTAATGTAAGGATTGAATGGTGTTGTATCATCATTATGTTATAAGACTAGTTGCAACTATTTTATAATGAATGAATCTCTGTTTTTTGCTTCCCGTATTATGGGATACATATATCATCACAAGAAAAAATTTAGGGACTAAAATTGAATGCTAGGATATTTATGGGGACTCCAGACATATTTAACCCAATATTTAACTATTTTGAAAATGAAATAGAGCATTTCAATTACCTCGTGGGATATTCTTTATTATGTGTGAGTATTCAATAGCTAACGAGTTTGATTATCGTATAATATTATATGAAGATATAACTACAACACCTTAGTAAATTGATGATCTTATCAATGCCATATGATGGCAATCAAACATTGATCCATGATTCACGTCTTATACAATTTAATAGACTCAACAAAATTTCACCATGAAACCCTGAAAAATGACACTTGATGTAGGTTAAAGGTAGACTTTTTCAAAGTCTAAAAACTTCACAAACTCGATCATGAACTGGCTTGATCGTCGGAGTGTTGGTAGATACTCCATCCATTTCAAGGAAACATTGTTGCCTGCTTCCACAAATTTGATTGTCGTGTAGGCCCAATTTAGATCATTGATGTCATATGTAGGGATTGAAGTTATATGAACTCTCCACGATATTACCGCTAAAGATCTTACAATGTTCTAAAGGTATGTAAAATTGAGGAAGGTCATAAGTGTCGTGAATGGCCATTCTTCGATAGAACCATGTAGTTGTTATCATAAGTTGGCACTTTGTTCACAAATCACCAAGCTCATAATATCCTTATGATTCAACATATCTTGACTTTCATCGATAGAATCATTTGAATTAATATGTAATGCTAGTAAATTTGCTACAGAAGCTACTTTCGACCAATGGTATAAAAATGTATTTCATTTTATCTACTATGCAAGTAAGACTTTGATTGAAGCCTAAATCATATATATTGTAACATCCTGGTTTTATTAGCTATTATATTAATTAGTTAATTTGATGTTTTTATTAATTATTTATTTAATTAATTATGTGGTATAATGATTACTTAAAATAATTAATTATATGTGTAGTTATGTGCTTTGAGTTATTAGGAAGATATAACTGATTGGACCTAAGTGGTAGAAATATGACACTAAGTGGAATTATGGGTTAAGCCCAATTTAAGAACAAATGTAGTAAGAAGAGTTAGGCCATTCCATAACATAACTTTTGTAAGAAGAATAGAAGAGAGAAGAGAAGGGAAGAGAAGAGAAGAGAAGAGAAGAGAAGAGGATTGTGAGATTCTTGAAGATAGAAGGAGATTAACTTGAGGTAAGGGGGAGAATCCTCATTATTATGGGTATATATGTATGCAATGGGTAGTGGTATGCTTATGTTCTTCATCTCTCTACTTCCACAATTTTCAAAATGTTAGGGTTTATGTAGATTCCATGAAATAATTATTTTGAATCATGTTAGATGGTAGTAAATGGATGTTATTTGATAAATTGATGATATAATTGTTGTCAATTGATGTATAAATTTTATGAGGGTTAGTGGTTGTTGTATGAGGGGAATGAGGAAGGAAAATGGTAATTTTTGGGTTTTTACGCAGCAAGAGTCGACCTATACAAAAGCCAGGGTCGGCCTGAGCTAACCCGCAAAGGCAAAAATCTGAGCTACGCAGCATGAGTCGACTCATGGGTCGACCTAAACAAACCTGCAAGTTATCCAATTTTTGGCAGATTTTGTAAAGACCATAACTTTTGAACTGTAACTCTGTTTTATGTGTCGTTCGAAGCATTAGGAAGCTAATTTGATATTTTATAAGATATGATAGGATTGGTTAGCACTTGATGAATTAATTATGATATTTTTCTGTGAAAACCATGTAGTTATCTTTATGTGTGCTATGAGTTGGTAAACGATGAATGACAATTGTTGGCATGATATGTGGTATGATATTCATGATGAGTGTGATTGAATATATGCTAGTTGTTGTGCATTATTGTGATTGTTATTTGATATGTGTGTTGTGTAAAATTGGTGGATAAATTCATTGTGCAAATTATTGTGGTATGCGGTGTGTTAAGATTGTATGGATAATCTTAATTGCATATGTTTTGGTGATATTGTACATGCATTCATGGTTGGCTTTGAAACATAAGCAGTGAAACTTCGGGTTCACAATGGTTAGCTTTGATCCTTGTGTGAAAACATATGCGGCTTTGTTATCTTTTATGGATTCGGAAGCGGTGAACTATATGTTCATATTTTGAGGGCTTTGGTATTGTCTGAATCGAAAGCGTGGCTCTGGTTTCGATCGGGAGCGGTGAGCTTGATACTCACATGGTACCATATGTATTGAGTCACATTTATTACATTCGAGTCACATTGACTGCTATGTGATTGTTTTCTTGAATTGATGTGATTACTTTGTGTGAATATTGAGAAAATGTGTTGAATGTATGCTAATTGTGGAACTTATTCAATTATGAAGTATGATGAATGATAATGCTATTGTATGCTATGTTCATTGTACATATTATATATTCTCATTATGATGTGTATTCTCACCCTTCTATTTGAATGATGTTCATTGTGACATCGTGCAGGTTCCGACGAGTAATGAGCTTGTCCGAGGATTTAGCCGAGGAGCTTTTGGTTTATTTATGATTAGGTAGAGAGTCAAATGATCTGGTCATGTAACACTAGGGGCTTTATTTGAACTCATGTTTTAGTTATTTGGATATTGTTATCTTTTTGTGTTCAACATGTTAATTTGGATATGTTCGCTGAAGGCTATGTCGTCTAGTTATTGAATTTCATATAGCATAGTGGATTATGTTACTTTGAATTGGTAGATGAATATAGTATGGGATGTATTCATTGAAACTATTGATTATAATTGTTCTTCCGCGTGCGATATGCATATTAGTGAAACATGAAGTTTTCAAATTGTGTTATGAGATGATCAGATGTATGTTTGTATGTTGTATTTCGTTTTGGGTTTTCATTCCGGTGAAAAAAACATGTGACACCCTTTTTAGTTTATGCATGTTAATACTCTGTGAACATTCGTTATATTTGGGGTTTAGAAAAGGGGTGTTGAAGGATAGAAAAACACTTAGAAAGGGGGGGGGGGGGTTGAATAAGTGTGACTTTAAAACCTCTTAAGATAAAAACAATGAACACAATATTTTTATCCTGGTTCGTTGTTAACGAAACTACTCCAGTCCACCCCCTTAGAGTGATTTACCTCACCTGAGGGTTTAATCCACTAATCACACAAGATTACAACGGTTTTCCACTTAGATACCCTCTAAGTCTTCTAGAGTATTCTGATCACGACCTGATCACTCTAGGAACACAATGCTTAGATACCCTCTAAGACTTTCTAGAGAATCCGATCACAACTTGATCTCCTGTAGTTCTTTACAAATGAATGTAAACAAATTCTTACAAGAGTTATACAATGCTTCTTAAAAGCTATAATCACAACTGTGATATTTCTCTTAAAGTTTAAGCTTAATCTCACTAAGATATTATAACAGTAATGAAGTGAGGTTGAAGATGAAGTTTGAGAGCTTTTGAAATTGACAGTGTTTCTGTATGTTTGCGCAAAGTGTTGTATTCAGCTTCTCATCAGAACTTCTATTTATAGGCGTTTGAGAAGATGACCGTTGGGAGCATTTAATGCGTTGCGTGATCCGTACAACATTGCATTTAATGTTTCACTCTTTTGTCAACTACCTCGAGCCTTGCTTTTCCTGCTTTAACTGACTTTGCCTTTAATAGCTTCTAACGTTCCTTTTGTCAGTCAGCGTAGCCTGCCATCTTGTACTTGCTTCTGATCTGATGTTTGTATAAACAATGTTTGAATATCATCAGAGTCAAACAGCTTGGTGCAGAGCATCTTCTTGTCTTCTGACCTTGAAGTGCTTCTAGCGTGATACCATGAGAACTTCAGTGCTTCTGCTTCTGATCTCAAGTTCTTCTGATGCTTCAATAGACCATGTTCTAATTCTGCTTGACCATCTTCTGATGTCTTGCGAGAGCATGTTCTGATGTTGCATACTTGAACCTTCTGAGTCAGTGCTTCTTGCGCTGGTTTTGTGCATACTCTTTATATGTTTCC
Source organism: Vicia villosa (assembly GCF_029867415.1). Taxonomy (NCBI): domain Eukaryota; kingdom Viridiplantae; phylum Streptophyta; class Magnoliopsida; order Fabales; family Fabaceae; genus Vicia; species Vicia villosa. The sequence continues at coordinate 197,324 of NW_026706255.1, forward strand.
TGAAATGGAAATTGCATAGGATTAGAGTACCACATTATCTCAAGCAAAATTCATATACATTGTTATCATCAAAACTAAGAATATTGATCAGAACAAATCTTGTTCTAACAATCTCCCCCTTTTTGATGATGACAAAAACATATATAAATGATATGAATTTGCAATCAGAATATCAGACGGCTAAAGACAATTACAGAGTTATAGCATAAGCATATAAACATAGTGTGTGAATATGTCTCCCCCTGAGATTAACAATCTCCCCCTGAGATAAATAATCTCCCCCTAAAATAAATACTGGAAGAAATTTATAAATAAAGGACTTCCCTGAGTATTTTCCATTTCAGTTGAGACGATCACATATGCTTAGAACTTTAGAACATTAAGAGCTTCTGCTTCTTGCTTCCATAGGACAACTTCAGAGCTTTGAATTTCTTCTTGAATCATTGCATACTAGATTGTATCAGAACATTGTTGAATGTACTAGAGCATCATCAGAGCATCTCTACATCCTGAAATGTTTCAGAACAAACTAAACGACAAAAGTCAGGGCATGAATGAATCAGAACATAAAATATGTATCAAAGCATATAGTATGTATCAGAGCATAATAAAAAATTGTATCAGAACATATAAGGGATAAGAATGTGTTGGAGCATATTCTATCACAAGAATATCAGAACATTCTTCCTTCTTGCTTCTGATCTTGAAGCTTCACAACACTAAGCTTGCTTCAAATCCCATGAGCATGTTTCTATATAGAATTGCTTTTCCCCATGTCTTTGCTTCTCATGTTGAGCTTTTTAGAATGTCTTCAATCCTACAAAAAACTCAAGGACATAGAACTTGTAAATTCTGTTAGGAATGTGGAGACTTACTCCCAGCAACTGATAATATAAATCATATCATTTATCACATTTTCTCCCCCTTTTTGTCATAACATCAAAAAACATAAAAGATTCAGATGAAAAACAAACAATATGAGAGAGAAGAAGATTTCATTGATCATAAGAAGGTATCAGAAGATACAAGAAACAATGCAAGAAATCAGATGCAAGAACAAGAGACAACTAAGACTCAACAGACTACGACTATCCTAGCTTAGACATGATCTTGGCCAGCATGTCGTGAGTCCCAGAAGTGCTTTCATTCTGTTTCTTCATGAAGGCTCTGAACTCTTCATGTGCTTCATCATGCTTATCCAGGCGAGAAGCAAGAACATCTTGATTCTATTGAAGAGCCTTGATAGCATTCACCAGAACGAAGGGTTCAGCAGAAGAAGATGCACAACTATCATTCAGAGGGATAGAATTACCAGCAACAGCATCCAAAGTGAGAATATCATCTTGATTTTCCTGAATAGGAACTTCCTCAGTAGGATGATTCTCAACATCTTCCATCTCAACATCTGAGTCTGACTCAGAAGCATCTTCAGCATATTCTGGATCAGGGATCTCAGAATCTTCATTCTCCAGAGCTTGAAGAATCTCAGCAAGATTCTTTGGAGGAATGGGAGCATCAACTTCTTAAGGGTAGACAACTTCAGGAATGACCAAATCTGGTGCTTCCTCAGAAGGATTCACCCTTAGCCAGTTGAATAGCCATTGAAAATCTCCAGTCAGAACCGGATATAGAGGCTTCCATATAACCATAGTCAGACATGGTTCATCTTCCAACTCATCCACAAACTTCTTCTCCTCAAGAGATCTCCAATTTCTGATTGGATGATAGTACATACCATCATCAAGATCCAAGCAATAACCAGAAGATCCAGAAGCTTCAGCAACACATCTTCTCTGGATGTTCATAGCATCCAACTAAAAATCCCTTCTAAAGAGTCTCCATAATCTCTTAGTAGCAGTTTGATCCAGCTTGGAGTCATATGCTGCTTTCAAGATTTCCATCCTATTTCTGAACTTTAAGTTGAATAAAGCAAAGTCAATAGGAATGGTGGGTTCAGGAGGGTTGAAGGTGAAGCAATAGTCAGGGTAAAGAAGAGAATAAGGGTTGGGTACTCTGTCAGGTAAAGAAAGGGTTAAAGAATGTGGAGATTCTGTGGTGAGGGTAGAAGAAGATGGAGTATCAGAAGGTGTTGGGGGACAAACATTTAGTGGTTGGGGATTAAGGATAAGAGTAGAAGGAGGTGGTTGGATACTGTTTGGAATTGTGAGGGGATTTTGAGGTTCAGAAGGAGGAGGCTTTTTTTGAGAGGAACTAGCAGCTCTTAAGGCACGAAAAGAATCCCTGATGCGCTTCTGTTGGAATTCTTTGGAATTTACTTTGTAAGGATCATAAAAGATCTTCTGCTTCTTAGCTTGCTTAGCTTCTTCTTCTGAAGCTTTTCTCTTCAATCTTGCTTCTTTCTTCTTCTGTTCCTTCTGCTGCAACTCGGCCAGAGAAGGAAGAACTCTTCCTCGAATCCATGCAGGATCAACAGAAGATTGAGCTTTGACAGAAGATTTCAAATAACGCTTAACAGCCTTGTTAAGCTCTTCTTTGAACAAGGAAGCAAAGACTTCAACAGGAACCCTTCTGGTTAGAATATCTGGAAATATTCTTGGAACAGAAGTTACCTTCTCAATCAGACGCAACCTTTGTAGGTCAAAAGCATTCAGCACGTGTCCTTGAATGACACCAAAGAACCTTGGAGTTCCAACAGTTCTCAGAGGTTTCAACATATCACTTTCTATTAGAATGTCTGAAATCATTCTGGCGAAAGGAATATCATTCTTCTTGAAGTCTGGAAACTTCTTGCGTTCTTCATCTCGTGATTCTTCAATATTTGTCTTCAAATGTTGAAATAGAATGCCTGAGATATTGACTTCAAGCCCTTTACCAATGCAGAAGAGAGCATACTTCTGATCCTGATTGATGTATGTTGAGGTGAAGGATCGCTTTCTATGATAGAGAGATCCTAGAATAATCTCAGTCCAAACTTTGTAGAACGGTTTCAACCGACCAGTTTAATGAGATGCAATACCAGAAGCAGTGGATATTTCTTTATCAACTGTTTCCCAATCAACTCTACCAGGAAGAGCACCTGTGCTTCCGTCTTCATCCTCTAAGTTGTACAGCTTTCTAATAAGTTTCTCAATTATCACAACCTCATGCCCTAAAATGAAAGAGATGATAGCTGTTGGAGTAACCGTTGCATGAACCCAGAAATCCTTTACTAAATCAGGATATATTGGTCCAACCAGTCTACCAAGGTAGTTTGACCAACCCTGTTCCATCGTTTCAGCATTAGTATTGAAACCATGTATCCTTAGATTTTCAAAATCTACTGATGATTCACAAAGAACTTCCAGTTCTGTTGACAGAATAGAGCATGTTTCAAGGGAGTGTAACCGTATTTGAGACAAACAAGATGAGCAGATGACATTTCTTTTCTTGAAGAACTTGATGAAGAAAGCATGAAGATTCACTGAGGTTCGGTTACGAACTAGGGTTTATGCAAACAATGAATAAAAGAGAAAGAGAGAGAAAGTAAAAGAAAATGAAGTGAATATGGAGATGAGTATATAAAGGGACGGATTTGAAATGAAATGCAATACATGTTTGAATGAAAATGATTACAGAAAACATGGAATCAAATGCATTTAACGAGAGATGACGTTAGGAGAGATAATGTGAAATTTGAAATGATTTTCACAGTTACCTAGGGCGGCGTCTCCTCAACTGTACGCATGCTTGTCCAAAAAAAGTGAACACGTGTTCATCTTCTGGAATAACTGGTGACAGCTGTTTTACTTTAAAAGAGATTCTAAATCAACTTAGATAATGAAGCGTTAGTAATAACAGAATCAGAACTTCTAAATGATTATAATCAGAACTTCTTATAAGAAGATAGCCAAATACATTTCAGAACTTATCCATACGTCAGAACTTCTCATCTTCTCATTCTGGGCATAAATCCATACTGATATTCTTCAGAATGAACTTAAACCTATCTTCAGCAAGGGGGTTTGTAAAGATATCAGCCCATTGATGATCTGTATCCACAAAGTTCAAAGATAGAACACCCTTCTGAACATAGTCCCTAATGAAGTGGTGTTTGATCTCAATATGTTTAGCTTTGGAATGTAAGATAGGATTATTAGATAAACAAATAGCAGAAGTATTATAACAGAATATAAGGATGTTACTCTCATATATCTGATAATCTTCTAGCTAACTTTTCATCTAGAGCATCTGTGTACTACATCCAGCAGCAGCAACATATTCTGCTTCTGTTGTTGAGAGGGCAATGGTAGCTTGCTTCTTGCTGTACTAGGAGATCAGGTGACTTCCAAGAAATTGACAACTTCTAGAAGTGCTTTTCCTTTCAATTCTATCTCCAGCATAGTCAGCATCACAAAATCCTACTAAGTTGTACTCTTTAGATCTTCTGTAGACTAAACCAACATTAGTAGTACCTTTCAGATACCTCAGAATTCTCTTAACAGCTGTTAAGTGAGATTCTCTAGGATCTGATTGAAATCTTGCACACAAACAAACACTGAATAAAATGTCAGGTCTAGAAGCAGTCAAGTATAGAAGAGATCCAATCATACCTCTGTACAACTTCTGATCTACCTTCTTACTTACCTCATCCTTACCTAGGACACACGTTGGATGCATAGGAGTTTTTGCTGCTTTGCTTTCAGAAAGATTAAACTTCTTCAGAAGTTCTTTCACATACTTCGTTTGATGAACATATGTTCCATCAGAAGTTTGATTGATTTGAATCCCAAGGAAGTACTTGAGTTCTCCCATCATACTCATCTCGAACTCAGCCTGCATAGACTTAGCAAAATCCTTTCCAAGTGTAGCATTAGATGTTCCAAAGATAATATCATCAACATAAATTTGACAAATTAAAATATCTTTCTTAAATGTTTTACAGAAGAGAGTAGTATCCACTTGTCCTCTAGTGAAACCATTGTTCAGAAGGAAAGAACTTAATCTTTCATACCAAGCTCTAGGAGCTTGCTTCAATCCATACAATGATTTCTTTGATTTGAAAACATTTTCTGGAGACTTAGAGTCTTCAAAACCAGGAGGTTCGTGAACATAAACTTCTTCTTCTATATAACCATTTAAGAAGGAACTCTTAACATCCATCTGATATAGAGTGATGTTATGTTGAGTGGCAAAAGAAATCAATAAGCGAATAGATTCTAACCTGGCCACTGGTGCAAAGGTTTCTGTATAGTCAATCCCTTCTTGCTGACTATAGCCCTGAGCAACCAGTCTGGATTTGTTTCTTACAACTTCTCCTTTTTCTCTTAACTTGTTTCTGAAGACCCACTTAGTTCCAATGATGTTGAATCCTTTTGGTCTAGGAACCAGATTCCATACATCATTCCTTGTAAACTGATTTAGCTCTTCTTGCATGGCAATTATCCAGTCTAGATCTTCTAGAGCTTGATCAACAGAAGTTGGCTCGATCAAAGAAACAAGACCTAGTTGACCTTCTGCATTGTTCTTCAGGAATGATCTGGTTCTGATAGGATCATCCTTCTTTCCAAGAATGACATCTTCTGAATGAGCAGAGGTGAGTCTAGAAGATCTTCTGACTGTTGGCTCTTCAGAAATTCTGAGATTCTCTAAAGACGCGACAACTTGATCTTCTGATCCTTTGCTTCTTAGATCTTCATCTTCTGATATATCAATATCTAAATCTGCAAAATTCTCAAACTGCTTTGGCTTTTCAAGACCAAGCTTATCATCAAATCTGATATTGATTGATTCTTCTACAACCAATGTTTCAGTATTGTATACTCTGTAGCCTTTGAAGAGTTCAGAATATCCAAGAAGGAAACACTTTTGTGCCTTAGAATCAAACTTACCAAGATGATCTTTAGTATTCAGAATGAAACAAACACATCAAAAAGGATGAAAATATGAAATGTTGGGCTTTCTGTTCTTCCACAATTTATAAGGAGTCTTATTTAGAATAGGTCTTATAGAGATTCTATTTTGAATATAACATGCAGTATTTATTGCTTCTGCCCATAAATGCTTAGCCATATTGGTTTCATTGATCATGGTTCTGGCCATTTCTTGTAGAGTCCTATTCTTTCGCTCTACAACTCCATTTTGCTGTGGAGTTCTAGGGCAAGAGAAATCATGGGCAATACCATTTTCTTTGAAGAACTCCTCAAAGAATCTGTTCTCAAATTCGCCATCATGATCACTTCTGACCTTTATGATTTTGCACTCCTTCTCAGATTGAATCTGAGTGCAGAATTCAAAGAACACTGAATGAGACTCATCCTTGTGTTTTAAGAACTTTACCCATGTCCAGCGGCTATAATCATCTACGATGACTAATCCATATTTCTTCCCTCTGACAAATGTTGTTTTGACTGGTCCTAACAGATCAATGTGCAGAAGTTCTAGCGTCCTAGAGGAAGAGACAACATTCTTAGATTTGAATGCAGGTTTGGAGAACTTGCCCTTCTGACATGCTTCGCAAAGAGCATCTGATTTGTATTTCAGATTTGGGAGTCCTCTGACCAGATTTAGTTTGTTAATCTGAGAAATCTTTCTCAAACTAGCATGGCCTAATCTTCTGTGCCAGACCCATTGCTCTTCAGAAACAGACATAAGGCAAGTCACCTTCTGCTTCTCAAGATCAGAAAGATCAATCTTATAAATGTTGTTCTTTCTCTTGCCTGTAAATAGGATTGAGCCATCCTTCTGACTTACAGCCTTGCAAGACTTTTGATTGAAGATTATGTCATAACCATTGTCACTTAATTGACTTATGGACAATAAGTTATACGCTAATCCTTCTACAAGAAGTACATTAGAGATGGAACGAGAGTTACCAGTACTTATGGTTCCAGAGCCAATAATCTTGCCCTTCTGATCTCCTACAAACTTGACTTCTCCACCAGATTTAAGCACCAGGTCTTGGAACATGGACCTTCTTCCCGTCATGTGTCGCGAGCACCCAGAGTCCAGGTACCATGACATGTTGTGCTTTGTCTTCTTTGCTGCCAAGGATATCTGCAACAGAAATTATATTCTCCTTAGGTACCCACAACTTCTTGGGTCCTTTCTTGTTAGTTTTCCTCAAGTTCTGATTGAACTTGGGTTTAGCATAATAAACAACAAGAGGTACAGCATGATATTCCTTAGGTTTAGCAGCATGATATTTTCTAGGTTGTGTCGCATGCTTCTTAGTGTGTGTAGCATGAAAGCTATTGGCATGTGAAGTGAGCCTAATATCATGTGAGTGACCATATTTGAACTGATCATACAATGGCTTGTATGTGATTTTCATATCATCTACAGGTTCAAATTTGTGTGGGATATCACCCTCATAGCCAACGTCAACTCTTTTGTTTCCAGAAACACCATATATCATAGAAGCAAGATGACTTCTGCCAATACTTCTAGATAAGAACTTTCTAAAGCTCGAGTCATATTCTTTCAGAATATGATTGAGACTAGGAATGGATTTTTCTGAGTCAGAAGGAGATCCAATATCTTTGGATAATCTTAAAACTTTTTCCTTCAGTTCAGAATTTTCCACTTCCAGCTTCTTAGTTTCAGAATCAAATAGCTTTTTCAGCTTTTTGTATTTGATACTAAGATGAGCCTTGAGTTCCAGAAGTTCTGTTAAACTGGAAACTAATTCTTCTCCAGAATCTGATTCTGATGTAGATTCTGATCCATCATCAACTGTGGACATCAGTGCAATGTTTGCCTGCTTTCCTTTAGAGTCTGATTCTGATTCTGAATCTGAATCATCCCACGTTGCCATAAGACCTTTCTTCTTATGAAACTTCTTCTTAGGATTCTCCTTCTGAAGTTTTGGACACTCATTCTTGTAGTGACCAGGCTCATTGCATTCATAGCATGTGACCTTCTTCTTGTCAGATCTTCTGCTTCCAGAAGATTCTCCTTTTTCAAGCTTCTTAGAACTTCTGAAGTTCTTGAACTTCCTATGCTTGCTTTTCCAGAGTTGGTTTATCCTTCTGGAGATCATGGACAGTTCATCTTCTTCTTCTGATTCTGATTCTTCAGAATCTTGTTCTTCTGCCTGAAAAGCGTTAGTGCATTTCTTATAATTGGATTTTAATGTAATAGACTTACCTTTCTCCTGAGGTTCATTAGCATCCAGCTCTATTTCATGACTCCTCAGGGCACTGATCAATTCTTCAAGAGAGACTTCATTCAGTTTCTTGGCAATTTTGAAAGTAGTCACCATAGGATCCCATCTTCTTGTCAAGCTTCTGTTGATCTTCTTGACATGATCAGCCTTGGTGTATCCCTTGTCAAGAACTCTTAATCCAGCATTTAGCATTTGAAATCTTGAGAACATTTTCTCAATGTTTTCATCATCCTCCATCTTGAAGGCTTCATATTTCTGGATCAAGGCAAGAGCTTTGGTCTCCTTGACTTGGGCATTTCCTTCATGAGTCATTTTCAGTGACTCATATATATCATAGGCAGTTTCCCTGTTAGATATCTTTTCATATTCAGCATGAGAGATAGCATTCAGCAAAACAGTCCTACACTTGTGATGATTTTTGAATTGCTTCTTTTGATCATCACTCATTTCATGTCTTGAGAGCTTTACACCACTAGCTTTCACTAGATGTTTGTAACCATCCACCAGAAGATCCCATAAGTCACCATCTAAACCAAGAAAGTAACTTTCGAGTTTATCTTTCCAATATTCAAAGTTTTCACCATCGAATACTGGTGGTCTAGTGTAGCCATAGTTACCATTTCCATTGTATTGCTCAGCAGAGCCAGATGTAGATGTAGGTGTTGGAGTTTCAACCATCTTGACTTAGCGTTTTTCTCTTCTTGCATCTTTTCTAAACACGGTTAAGTGCTCGCACCTTAGAACCGGCGCTCTGATGCCAATTGAAGGATAGAAAAACACTTAGAAAGGGGGGGTTTGAATAAGTGTGACTTTAAAAACTCTTAAGATAAAAACAATGAACACAATATTTTTATCCTGGTTTGCTGTTAACGAAACTACTCCAGTCCACCCCCTTAGAGTGATTTACCTCACCCGAGGATTTGATCCACTAATCACACAAGATTACAATGGTTTTCCACTTAGATACCCTCTAAGTCTTCTAGAGTATTCTGATCACAACCTGATCACTCTAGGAACACAATGCTTAGATACCCTCTAAGATTTTCTAGAGAATCCGATCACAACTTGATCTCCTGTAGTTCTTTACAAATGAATGTAAACAAATTCTTACAAGTTATACAATGCTTCTTAAAAGCTATAATCACAACTGTGATATTTCTCTTAAAGTTTAAGCTTAATCTCACTAAGATATTACAACAGTAATGAAGTGAGGTTAAAGATGAAGTTTGAGAGCTTTTGAAATTGACAGCGTTTCTGTATGTTTGCGCAAAGTGTTGTATTCAGCTTCTCATCAGAACTTCTATTTATAGGCGTTTGAGAAGATGACCGTTGGGAGCATTTAATGCGTTGCGTGATCCATACAACATTGCATTTAATGTTTCACTCTTTTGTCAACTACCTCGAGCCTTGCTTTTCCTGCTTTAACTGACTTTGCCTTTAATAGCTTCTAACGTTCCTTTTGTCAGTCAGCGTAGCCTGCCATCTTGTACTTGCTTTTGATCTGATGTTTGTATAAACAATGTTTGAATATCATCAGAGTCAAACAGCTTGGTGCAGAGCATCTTCTTGTCTTCTAACCTTGAAGTGCTTCTAGCGTGATACCATGAGAACTTCAGTGCTTCTGCTTCTGATCTCAAGTTCTTATGATGCTTCAATAGATCATGTTCTGATTCTGCTTGACCATCTTCTGATGTCTTGCGAGAGCATGTTCTGATGTTGCATACTTGAACCTTCTAAGTCAGTGCTTCTTGCGCTGATTTTGTGCATACTATTTATATGTTTCCTGAAATGGAAATTGCATAGGATTAGAGTACCACATTATCTCAAGCAAAATTCATATACATTGTTATCATCAAAACTAAGAATATTGATCAGAACAAATCTTGTTCTAACAGGTGTTACATAGACCATCACTAAAAAGGAGTTGTTAGTTATTGTGTTTGTTTTAGACAAGTTCATATCCTATTTGGTGGACACTAAAGTGATGGTATATACTAATTATTCTACAATGAAGTACCTAATAGCCAATAAGAATGCCAAGTCAAGATTTATAAGATAGGTATTGCTATTGCAAGAATTTGATTTGAAAATTAGATACTAAAAGGGTGTGAAGAATCAAGTGGTTGATCACTGAAGGATAGAAAAACACTTAGAAAGGGGGGGTTTGAATAAGTGTAGTCTAAAAACTTGAACGATAAAAACAAATTGCACAGTTATTTTTATCCTGGTTCGTTGTTAACAAAACTACTCCAGTCCACCCCCTTGGAGTGATTTACCTCACCTGAGGATTTAATCCACTAATCTCAACAGATTACAATGGTTTTCCACTTAGTCCGCGACTAAGTCTTATAGAGTATCCTGATCACAACCTGATCACTCCAGGAACAATTGCTTAGACACAAGCTAAGACTTTCTAGAGTATCCTGACCACCACGTGATCACTCTAGTTACAACTGCTTTGACACAAGCTAAGACTTCCTAGAGTATCTTGATCACACTTGATCACTCTAGTTACTTACAAGTTAATGTAATTAATTCTAAGAGTATTACAATGCTTCTGAAAAGCTATAATCACAACAGTGATATTTCTCTTAAAGTTTAAGCTTAATCTCACTAATATATTACAACAGCAATGTAGTGAGCTTTGATGAAGATGAAGTTTGTGAGCTTTGATTTGAACAACGTTTCAGCAAGTTAATTATCAGCAGATTCGGTAACTTTGCTTCTCATCAGAACTTCATATTTATAGGCACTTGAGAAGATGACCGTTGGGAGCATTTAATGCTTTGCGTATTCCGTACAACATTGCATTTAATGTTTCACTCTTTTGTCAACTACCTCGAGCCTTATTTACACTGTGTCTACTGACGTTGCCTTTAATAGCTTCTAATGTTCCTTTTGTCAGTCAGCGTAGCCTGCCATCTTGTACTTGCTTCTGATCTGATGTTTCTGTATACGAAGTTTGAATTACATCAGAGTCAAACATCTTGGTGCAGAGCATCTACTTGTCTTCTGACCTTGAAGTGCTTCTGAGCGTGATACCATGAGAACTTCAGTGCTTCTGCTTCTGATCTCAAGTTCTTCTGATGCTTCCATAGACCCATGTTCTGATTCTGCTTTGACCATCTTCTGATGTCTTGCCAGACCATGTTCTGATGTTGCATGCTGAACCTTCCGAGTCAAAGCTTCTGAGCGCTGATTTGTGCATACTCTCTATATATTTCCTGAAAAGGGAAATTGCAGTGTATTAGAGTACAACATTATCTCACACAAAATTCATATCCTTGTTATCATCAAAACTAAGAATATTGATCAGAACAAATCTTGTTCTAACAATCACATGTCACATTGCCATATGAAATTCAGAGTCGTGACAACTTGTGTAACACCCTTCTAAACTCCGCGCATATAACATAAATCAAAGTAATATGTCATGCATATTCAGTTTAAGGGTGTCACACATAATTCAAAAACCACATGCACTTTCACAGTGGAATCACATTCATTTGGAAAAAACACAATTATTGTCTCATAATAACTTCACTTTATTAAAAGTCTTATGCATAAAATTCAAATCTCACATAATCTCATTAGGATTAACAAAATAGAAAAAGAATACAAGTATCCTTCAAAACATGAATAAAAAACGTCCCTCAGTGTTACATGACCAGGGCACGCCTTAAAACCCAAATGCGAAAAATAAATAAAGTAGCTTCTCCAGCTCCAAGCACACTAGTACCAACTCTAATCTTCGACACCTGGGCGATGTCGTTATAAAACATCATTCCAACATAAGGGTGAAAATTCACATCATTATAGAAATTGTATAATAACATATAATGAATAACATGCACACACAATTATGAATTTACCACACTTCGTATTATTTCACATACATAGCATCACTTAATCATAATACTATTTTTGGGAATACACCCACAATTTACATTTTCACAAAATGCCTCATTTCCACATATTTTACACAATTACATATTCTCACATAAAATAATGTGATTTAATGCAATACTTATGCATGTGGTACCAATCATTTGTTACTTTATTCGGTTTGTACGTTTAAACTAGGTCCGTCCCCTAGACCAACAGCACAACAAAAGCCCATTCCATAAGCTTTCAAACCCCACTATGTTAGAACATAGTTTAGTTCTAATCACATTTTAGTGTTTTGATGATAACAAACAAATAAATCTTATATAAGCAAACATGGTACTCTAATTCTATATTGTTGATTTCAGAAGATGTACCAGCACAATCAGAACTTGGAATAAATATAAAACTGGATAAATGGAAGAGACACCCAAGGAGTCAAGGCAACTTCTGATATTGCAGCAAACCGCTGCGAATACGCTTACAACAGAAAATCACAAAGGAACACGCTTACAACAGAAGATCACAAAAGAATACTCTTACAGCAGAAGTTGAAATACAAGCCGAAACAGAAGATCACAAAGATTGATTCAAAATAAAACCGTTAAAGACATAATCATTAGCAAAACGACTGCAACACTCCAAAAGCGAAATTCCCAAGGTTGATTGAAGAAGCTATCCACATGTAAATCCTTGGAGAAAACAAAAGCAAAGACAACACGCAAACCATTTAATGCTGCATACAAGCGTTGAAGATAACAGTAAAAAATTTTGAAGCTATATATACTCATGATCGTTTGAAGAAATTACAACATAACAAGTCAAAAAGAATAAAACAAGAAAGAACACACAAGAACACTGCAACTCTGAAATATCGTCAAGTGTGAAGAAAAACTCTCTGAAGCAAAAAATTCTCATATCCATATTCTGAGTTCATTATTTTGTACTTAATCTTAGTGAAATATCACAGGTGTGATTACAGCTTTCTAGAAGCAACACTATACACTGTCATCAAAAGTTACGTGGTAACTGAGTCCTTGAGAGACCATTTGGGTCAGAAGTCTCAAGAAGTCTAGGACTAGTTGAGTCTTAGAAGTTGGTTGGTCACAAACAGTTGGTTTGTGCATGATAGTTAGTCACCAGCAGTTTGGCTCGTGTGCTGTATTATGAGTCACGACAGTGATCGTGCAAGTGTAATCAGGTTCTGATTATAGTGGATTAAGTCCTCGTTGAGAGAGGTAAATCACCTTGTTGTGGGTGGACTGGAGGTAGCCTTTTTGAGAAGGTGAACCAGGATAAAAATAACTGTGTTCTTTCTATTTTTCCTGTATAAAGTTTTGGTTAAAAAAATCACTTATTCAACCCCCTTCTAAGTATTTTCCCAACCTTCAATTGGAATCAGAGCGCCTGGTTCTAGGTGCAAACACTTAACCGTGTCATTAAAAGATCCAAAAGGAAAACACTATGGCAAATGATCTAAACAACAACGGCTACACAAAACCTCATGTGTTCGATGGAGAGAACTTTGAATATTGGAAAGATAGGATAGACAGTTTCTTTCTAGGACAAGATCCTGATTTATGGGATATGGTGGTAGATGGTTACAGTCATCCAGAAGATGCAGGTGCAAAGATAGCATGGAAGAACATGGATGATAAACAAAAGAAGGAATTCAAAAGTCATCACAAAGCCAGAACTATCTTGCTAAGTGCTATCTCATAGGTAGAATATGAGAAAATCACCAACAGAGATACAACACATGATATATTTGAGTAACTCAAAACGACTCATGAAGGAAATGCTCGAGTCAAAGAAACGAAAGCCCTGGCCTTAATCCAGAAGTATGAAGCCTTCAAGATGGAAGAAGATGAGACTATTGAAGCCATGTTCTCAAGATTTCAGACCTTGACTGATGGTCTAAGAGTTCTAAACAACGGATACACCAAAGCTGATCATGTAAAGAAAATAATCAGAAGTCTACCAAGAAGATGGGGGCCAATGGTTACAACGTTCAAAGTCGCAAAGAATCTTGATGAAGTATCCCTGGAAGAACTCATCAGTGTGTTAAGGAGTCATGAAATTGAGCTCGATGCAAATGAGCCTCAAAATAAAGGTAAGACTATAGCTCTTAAATATGTTAAAAAATCTGAAACTAATGCTCTGCAGGTTAAGGAAGAATGCTCAAGTGAGTCCGGATCAGAGGAAGAAGATGAGTTATCTCTTCTATCCAAGAGAGTAAATCAACTCTGGAGGAGCAAGCAAAAGAAGTTCAGAAACTTCAGAAGACCAAAATACAAAGGAGAAACCTCTGATTACAGAAGGACAAGCAGAAGAAGCAATGTGTGCTATGAGTGCAATGAACCAGGACACTTCAAAAGTGAATGTCCTAAACTGCTAAAAGAAAGGCCTAAGAAAAGATTTGAAAGAAAGATAAGTCGGATGGCTACCTGGGATGACTCAGAATCATCTGAAGACGAATACAACTCAGAAAATGAACATGCCAACATAGCATTCATGGCCACCACAGAAAAGGACTCAGACTCAGAAGCTGAAACAAATGAGTTATTGTCTGAATTCACTAGAAAAGAGCTTGAAGAAAGTTTATCAAAACTTTTAGAAAGACATAATAGATTAAGAACAAGATTCAAAAGGCTAAAGACTGAACTGTTAGCTGAAACAAAGAAACTTAAACAAGAAAATACTGAACTTAAGATAACAATATATAACTCATAGAGGATAGGGAAACAAAAACCCTTAAGCCAGACAGTACTTTAAAACCTGATATTCTGAAAGAATATGATGACAGTTTTCAAAAATTTCTTGTTAGAAGCATAAACAAAAGCAAAATAGCCTCAATGATTTATGGTGTTAGTAGAAGCAATCGATCTGGAATTGGCTACTAAACACCTAAGGGTAAGGAACCATATCTACCTAAACCGGTTGATGATATGGAGATAAAATACAAACCTCTGCACACACATTTTAACTATGGTCACATTCACAATATCAAATATACATCATACTCTGAAAATTATTGTGCTAGACCTAAGCTAAAACAAAGCTTCAGGCATACTAACATCAAAGGACCCAAAAAGATATGGGTACCTAAGAAGAAAATGATCTATGTTGCAGATGCCCTTAGCAGTAAAGTCAAAACACCAGTCATGGTACCTGGACTCTGGATGCTCGCGTCACATGACGGGAAGAAGTCTATGTTCTAAAGCTTGGAACTTAAATCTGGCGGAGACGTCAGATTTGGAGGGAACCAAAAGGGAAAGATCATTGGATCAGGAATTATTGGTAACAATAATTCTCCCTCTATAACTAATGTTTTACTTGTTGAAGGATTAGCTCATAACTTGTTGTCTATTAGTCAATTAAGTGATAATGGTTATGATATAGTCTTTAATCAAAAGCCTTGCCAGGCCGTAAGTAAGAAAGAAGGATCAATTCTTTTTACTGGAAAAAGAAAGAATAACATTTATAAGATTGATCTTTCTGATCTAAAATCTCATAAAGTAACTTGTCTTCTGTCTGTAAACGATGAGCAATGGGTTTGGCACAGAAGACTGGGACATGTTAGTTTGAGGGGATTATCTCAACTCAATAAACTCAACTTGGTAAGAGGACTCCATAATCTAAAGTTCAACTCATATGCTCTTTGTGAAGCATGTCAGAAGGAAAGGTTCTCAAAATCCTCTTTCAAATCTAAAAATGTTATTTCTTCTTCCAGACCTTTAGAACTTCTACATATTGATTTATTTGGTCCAGTGAAAACTGCATCAATAAGAGGTAAGAAATATAGATTAGTCATCGTAGATGACTATAGCAGGTGGACATGGGTAAAATTCTTAAAACATAAAGATGAAACACATACTGTATTTTTTTACTTTTGTAATCAAATACCAAATGAAAAAGAATCTAAAATCATTAAGTTCAGAAGTGATCATGGAGGAGAATTTGAGAATCAGCTCTTCGAGAAGTTCTTTAAAGACAATGGAATCTCTCACAACTTCTCCTGTCCTAGAACACCTCAGCAGAATGGGGTTGTAGAACATAAAAACACATTACAAGAAATGGCTAGGACAATAATCAATGAAGCCAATATGGCTAAGCACTTCTGGGCATAAGCAGTAAACACTCCATGCTATATTCAAAATAGAGTGTCCATAAGACCTATTCTTGAAAAGACTCCTTATGAAATATGGAAGAATAGGAAACCTAACATTTCATATTTTCATCCATTTGGTTGTACTTGCTTTATTATTAACACAAAAGATCATCTGAATAAGTTTGATTCTAAGGCTAAAAAATGTTTCCTGCTAGGATATTCTGAATGCTCAAAAGGCTACAGAGTATATAATATAGAAACATTAATAGTTGAAGAATCAGTCAATATCAGATTTGATGATAAGCTTGGTCATCAAAAGCCAAAACAGACTGATAATTTTGCAGATACAAAAGAACAACTCTTAAATCCCGATGATTTAGAAGATAAAGACGCATCAGAAATCACATCAACCATGGAGAACATGAGACTATCTGAAGAGAATCCTCATAAAAGATTTCCAAGACTAACCACACATCATTCAGAAGATGTTATCCTTGGCAAGAAAGACGATCCTATCAGAACTAGAGCTTTTCTAAGAAACAATGAAAATTCATTATTCGGGTTAGTGTCAATGATTGAGCTAACCTCAGTAGATGAAGCTCTTCAAGACACGGATTGGATTATTGTAATGCAAGAAGAACTAAATCAATTCACCATAAATGATGTATGGGATCTAGTTCCAAGACCTGATGGATTCAATGTTATTGGAACAAAGTGGGTATTTAGAAACAAAATGAACGAGCAAGGGGAAGTCATCAGAAACAAAGCACGACTAGTTGCTCAAGGGTATAGTCAGAAAGAAGGTATTGACTATAATGAAACCTTTTCCCCAGTCGCTAGGTTAGAGTCAATTAGACTATTAATTGCCTATGCTGCTCAATTTAACATAACTTTATATCAAATGGATGTTAAAAGTGCATTTTAAATAGTTACATTGAAGAAGAGGTGTATGTTCATCAATCCCCTAGCTTTGAAGATTCTATTTATCCTGAACATGTTTTTAAATTAAAGAAATCTTTATATGGTTTAAAACAAGCTCCCAGAGCTTGGTATGAACGACTTAGTTCATTTCTCCTAGATAAAGGTTTCACAAGAGGGAAAGTTGATACAACACTCTTCCGTAAATCATTCAAAAATGATATCTTAATTTGTCAAATATATGTGGATGATATTATCTTTGGAACTTCTAATATCTCTTTTGGAAAAGAATTTGCTAAGTCTATGCAGGAAGAATTTGAAATGAGCATGATGGGTGAGCTTAAATTCTTTTTGGGAATTCAAATAAACCAAACTTCTGAAGGCACTTACACTCATCAAGCAAAATATGTCAAAGAACTTCTGAAGAAATTCAAATTATCAGAAAGTAAAGAAGCGAAAACCCCAATGCATCCTACTTGCATCTTAGGCAAAGAAGAGGTAAGTAAGAAGGTAGATCAGAAGCTCTACAGAGGTATGATCGGATCGCTACTCTACCTAACTGCATCTAGGCTTGATATTCTGTTTAGTGTGTGTTTATGTGCAAGATTCCAATCAGATCCCAGAGAATCACACTTGACTGCTGTCAAGAGAATTCTAAGGTATCTGAAAGGTACTACTAATGTTGGACTATGTTACAGAAAATCTAGTGAGTTTAACTTAGTAGGTTATTGTGATGCTGACTTTGCTGGAGATAGAATTGAACATAAAAGTACATCTGGAAATTGTCAGTTTTTAGGAAATAATCTGATCTCCTGGTATAGCAAAAAGCAAGCTACCATTGCACTATCAACTACAGAAGCTGAGTATGTTACTACTGCAGGATGTAGCACTCAAATGCTTTGGATGAAGAGTCAGTTAGAAGATTATCACATCTGTGAGCGTAAGATTCCCATCTTCTGTGATAATACTTTTGCTATATGCCTTTCCAAAAATCCTATTCTTCACTCTAAAGCTAAACATATAGAAAT
Organism: Vicia villosa; assembly: GCF_029867415.1. Taxonomy (NCBI): domain Eukaryota; kingdom Viridiplantae; phylum Streptophyta; class Magnoliopsida; order Fabales; family Fabaceae; genus Vicia; species Vicia villosa. Next base: position 215,370 of record NW_026706255.1, read on the forward strand.
TAAGCATTATTTCATCAGAGACTATATTCAGAAAGGGATATTAAGCTTAAACTTTACTGACACAGACCATCAATGGGCTGATATTTTCACAAAACCACTTTCTGAAGATAGATTCAAGTTCATTCTAAAGAATATTAGTATGGATTTGTGTCCTGAATGAAATCTTGGTTAAGTTCTGAAGTACAAGTTGAACTATCTACAAGATTATCATCTAGAAATATCTTACCTTGGATCAGAAGTTTGTTTTCTAAGATGAGTCAGAAGTTCAGCATATAAAACTGCCAATCCACGTAAACCTGAGATTGTTGAGCACATGTTCAAAATCTGAAAGGTCGCGCGTGTAAAGCAAAATGAGTAATAAGTCTTGGTAATTGTTGCATTAATTTCTCTACGTTATCCCTAAAAGTCTTTAATCATAATGCTACTATTTCCTTGGTCATTTAAATGTTCCTCTCCTTCTCTTCATTCCATAATGCATGCGAGTCCATACATTGATTACCTGGTCCAAACACTTTCTCTTCTCATCAATCCTTTATAAAAAGCCTTCCTTTTCTAACTTCCATCTATTCAATTTGTGTCAGTTTGTTTTCTCATTAATACTTCCTTCCATCATGTCAACCCAAACAACCCTCACTGTCATAAAAGAACAAAATCTATGGCTAGCCAAAAGAGACAACTATTACATCCTCTGCCATAAACAAGGATGGGAATTCTACATTTCTCTCCTAAATGGTTATGTCCTTCCAAATCTTGTCAAAAGCTTCTGGTTAAATGTTTCAGTCAGTGAAGATAACTTGAGTATTGTTTCCTCCATTCATGGAATTCATCTCACAATTTCTGAAGCATCCATTGTTGAAGTAATTGGATGTCCAGCCAGGAACAATGTTGCATGTCTCACTGTGTTTGACTATGCTAATGCGTTTGTCGTTCCAAACGACTTAAGTAAACTAGCTCGTCGTCTCAGAAACAATCCCTACTACCTCTCCTCATCTAAACAAGTCTGGTTTAGGATGATTCTCTCAAACTTCATTCCTCGAGGAAAATTCCATAAAATCTTATATGCTAGAGATAGTTTCTTGATCAATCGCCTAGAGTCGAATAAACCTGTGAATCTTGCAGGGATCATATTTAGACACTTGAGAGAGTCTCTAATTGATTTCAAGTGTGGTCAAGAATTCTTCATTCCCTATGGAAGAATCTTGTCAGCATGTTTTGAATCTGCAGGAATAGTGAACACACTCCACTCTTCAGAACTTCCGAACAAGAGGGAATCACTATATACAGAGCGCTGTGATCGTTTCTTCTTTCATGGAGGATATTATGAGTCTAGCTACTAAGTGTCTGTGTCTTTTGAGTCTGTACCAAATTTTCTTTCTGATCAATGAATATTTCTTTTCTGTCTGGGATAATCTGATTTCTTAATGTTTATAACAGTACTGCCTGACTAAACTCATACATTCCCTTACAGCATCACTTCTTTTTGATAATACCAAAAAGGGGGAGAAAATATAATGAAATTGTGAAGATATCAAGCTATAAAGTCTCAAATATTACTAACAAAGTACTATAGTACCAGAGTGTATGAAAAGTGCAAAATCTTTTTCTGAAAGTAATGCAGGTACAAAATCAGTATTCTGAACTACAAAGAACAACTCTAAAGTGTGAAATAAATCTTATGAAGGAATGCGCTGAAGAGAAAAATACTCAGGGAAGTTATCAATCATATTTCTTTTTATATATTTATTTCAAGAGAAGTCACACCTTAAGGGGGAGACTATACTTTAAGGGAAATATATAATTCAGGGGGAGACTATATACATCAAAGAAAAGACTGTCTCACTTATATACAAAATTTCAGATTAGAACGTAAATGCTTTGTCATCATCAAAAAATGGGAGATTGTTAGAACATAGTTTAGTTCTAATCACATTTCAGTGTTTTGATGATAACAAACAAATAAATATTGTATAAGCAAACATGGTACTCTAATTCTATATTGTTGATTTCATAAGATGTACCAGCACAATCAGAACTTGGAATAAATATAAAAATGGATAAATGGAAGAGACACTCAAGGAGTCAAGGCAACTTCTGATATTGCATCAAACCGCTGCGAATACGCTTACAACAGAAGATCACAAAGGAATACTCTTACAACAGAAGATCACAAAGAAATACGCTTACAATAGAAGATCACAAAAGAATACTCTTACAACAGAAGTTGAAATACAAGCCGAAACAGAAGATCATGAAGATTGATTCAAAATAAAACCATTAAAGACATAATCATTAGTAAAACGGCTGCAACACTCCAAAAGTGAAATTCCCTAGGTTGATTGAAGAAGCTATCCACAAGCAAATCCTTAGAGAAAACAAAAGCAAAGACAACACGCACACCATTTAATCCTGCATACAAGCGTTGAAGATAACAGTCAAAAATTATGAAGCTATATATTCTCATGATGGTTTGAAGAAATTACAACAGAACAAGTCAAAAAGAATAAAACAAGAAAGAACACACAAGAACACTGCAACTCTGAAATATCATCAAGTGTGAAGAAAAACTCTCTGAAGCAAAAAACTATCATATCCATATTCTAACTTCATTATTTTGTACTTAATCTTAGTGAAATATCACAGTTGTGATTACAGCTTTCTAGAAGCAACACTATACACTGTCATCAAAAGTTACGTGGTAACTGAGTCCTTGAGAGACCAATTGGGTGAGAAGTCTCAAGAAGTCTAGGACTAGTTGAGTCTTAGAAGTTGGCTGGTCACAAACAGTTGGTTTGTGCATGATAGTTAGTCACCAGCAGTTTGGCTCGTGCGCTGTATTATGAGTTACGACAGTGATCGTGCAAGTGTAATCAGGTTCTGATTATAGTGGATTAAGTCCTCGTTGAGAGAGGCAAATCACCTTGTCGGGGGTGGACTAGAGGTAGCCTTATTGAGAAGGTGAACCAGGATAAAAATAAATGTGTTCTGTCTATTTTTCCTGTATCAAGTTTTGGTTAAAAAAATCACTTATTCAACCCCCCTTCTAAGCGTTTTCCCAACTGTTAGTGCTTTTATTGGCTGATTGGCATCTATGTTTGACTAAAACATAATAGCAGTAAAACATAATATAAATGTGAATCTTGCAAGTTTATAAAGAATAAAACAGGTACAAGCAAGATGTTAGATGGAATGTCATGACATCAACTCATGACATCGCGCCTGCAAAACTGAGGAAGAAAGATTCAGTTTGGTTTTAAAACAGATATAGAATATTCTATGAGAATATTATGTGATCCTATGTGGCGCATATTTAAAGGTCAAAGAATCAAGTCAGAATATTGAAGAATCAAATCTGAAGATTGAGGATTCAGCAGTTTCTAATTTAGGAGATAAATTAGGAAACTTATGATTAAAAGACCTTATTTGTAGCTGAATATTTTCTGCATATTTGTAACAGCAAAGTGCTGCGATTTGTAAGCCCAAGTCCAACTGGGATCAGGTTATAAATAGAAACCTTTGTAACCTAATTTAGGAGTGCTAATAACCAGAGCTAGGAAGATGTAGTCTCTAGGGTTAGCCGTGTAGGTGAACCACCCGGTGTGTGGGATGGTCACTGATTTGTGCCTCAAAGCCTGTAGGTAAGAGGTTTAGTTTAATCACTCAGAAGCTGTGAAGAAATGAGTGAAGGTTTATTCTTGGAGGAAGCTTGTAAGCAACTTCAAGTTGACGTTGTGTTTGTTTGTGTTTAATGTGTTGGGAATTAGGCTGTCGATGCAGTGGCTGAGTTGTTGACTGCTAGACATCATTGCTATGATTGGGAGTGGAATGGAGATATTCCATATCTAGGGAGAACTTAGGTAGAGATTTCATTGGGTAGGGTTTAAGTGCGAAGTTGTAAACGGGGGAGTTTAACTTCAAATTAAGACTACTGATTGTGAATTTCCTTCATGGCTTGGTTGCCCCCAGAGTAGGTTAGTTAGAACCGATCTGGGTGAACAATTCTGTATGTTGTTTATGTTTCTGCATTGTTTGTTTGTTTGTTCAGTTTGGATGTCATAACAATCGTTCATGACACCAGTGTTTTGTTTAATGACTGTGCTGTCACAGTACTTCTGCAAAGCAGATTTCTTTGTGTTAACTGAACTAATATGATCCCAGCACTCATGGACTTCTTCGTGCAAGAAGTAATCAAAATTTGGGGGATTTGTATGTACTGCCTCAGCTAAGCGGATGATAGAAAAGGTGTCGTGACATCGTGTATGACATTCTGAGTCTGTCTTACCAGAATTTTCACCAACCTTCACACTCTAGGTTTGGGACAAGTCAGTAGCTCCCATGGAACTAACGAACATCACCTCTTGACCAAAATGATCCATCTGTAATTACAATAACCATATGCAATTAAGATTGTTCCCTAATCTTAATATTCGTGCACATATACCATAATTCATCACACTTGAATTATCACATAATTGCATATACATGCACATAACAATTCATTCACCTGCAATTCACAATCATTGCACAACTGCTCCAAAACAGCACCACAAACACATAACAAGAATACACAAAAGTCATTCCAATCCTGCACTAATCACAAACCATCATAAAACATACAAGTTTCATGTTCTTACAAAATAAGCATTAAAATCAATCAAATACTCTGTCTTAAATTCCACAAAATTCTCCAAAATTGGCATAAAATATAAGTATACAGAATATCAATTCAATTTTCCAAAATATGCATTTTTCACTCTCAGGTCTCGCTAAGCAAGCTCAACCCCGCTAAGCACCCTTCGAATATAGCGCTAACAGCGCTAAGCGGCATATGCGATCTGTAGAAAAATTCCTACGATAATAGCACTGTCCCAATCGCGATTTTGGCCTCAAAGCCCAATTCCAACATCAATATTTCAGCGATTTAAGGAAATATAACACATATATAACATGTATTTCTTACCAATAACATTATAACACAATCCAATTCAACACATTCATGGTTTAACATCAAAACCTAACAATTACATAACATGGTATTCAAAAGATTTCACATCCTACATACACCTACCCACCATACATGATCATACAATCCCATAATAACGCAAATAATCCACCCTTACATTGATTTCCAATTGATTCTTCTAAGTTTTCTCTTGGTGTTCTTCCCTCTTTTCCTCCTTTCTGCGTAAACCATTTTTTTCTTCTCTTACTAACTTTTCTAATTTTCTTTTTACAGTAAATAATAGGAACTAATACTAATTTTCCAAAATTATCAATTTAATGGGCTCATTACACCCCCACTAATCCGTCACATTCTCACTAATTAAGCCCATTTAGTTATTATTCTACTATTTTCTACAATTCTCACTTAATAAAATAATTCCATCATAAACCAACGTTATTACCAATTATAATTCTAGGGTTCGACACTCCCACACTAACTAACCCGACACATCAAATAATTAAAACAAACCAATTATTCACATACCACACAAATAATTTAAATAATTAATTATAATAAAATAGATATAACCGATAATAAAAATCAGGGTGTCACAACTTAGGCATTGAAAAATTTCTTGACGAGTAGTTGTTGTTGATGTCAATTGTCATGAATCCATGGTATGTAGATATTGTGAATTATTTGGTAATTCATTATATGCCTAAAAAATTCAACTTTCAACAAAGAAAGAAAGTATATTTCCATCTCTCAAAGAGTTATTTCTAAGACGGGCTTGTGTTGTACAAAAAGTGTACCAATCAATTGCTGAGAAAATGTGTTGGTGAGCAAGAGACTCGTCTGATCATGTTATCTTACTATGCATCTTCCTGTGGAGGGAATTTTGGTGGAAATAGATCAAGAGCAAAGGTATTGCAATTTATTTACTATTCACATTCATTATTTAAAGATGCCCGTGAATTTGTGTAAAACACATGATAGATGCCAAAGAGTGGATAATATTTCCATGGAGCATGAAACGTCACTTACAAATATTTTAGAAATTAAATTGTTTAATATGTGGGGACATTAATATCATGGGACCATTCCCCCATATATTGGCAGCCTGTACATTCTTGTGGTTGTGGATTAAGTTTCTAAGTGCATACAAGTTGTGTCATCACTAAAAACTGATACCAAAGTCGTGACAAAGTTTTTGATAAAAAAATATTTTACAAGATTTAGAACATCAAGAGCAATTATTAATGATGAGGGAACTCATATTTATAGTAAATTTTTTTAGGACCTAATGTCAAATTATGGTGTGAAACACAAAGATACTACAACCTACCATCCGCAATATAGAGGCCAGGCCAAGTTATCCAATAGAGAGATAGAGATAATGTTAGAACAAGAATTGTTCTGATCAATATGCAAGCTCTTCAAAGTCATAAGACAGAAGATGCTATGCACCAAGCTGATTGACTCTGATATTCAAACATTGTTATCTACAAAATCTGAGTCCAGAAGCAAGTACAAGATGAAAGGTTGAAACGTCTAATCTCTGACTGACAAAAGGAACGTTAGAAGCTACAAAAGGCAAAGTCAGTAAAAGCAGCAAAAGCAAGGCTCGAGGTAGTTGACAAAAGTGTGAAACATTAAATGCAGCGTTGTACTATTCATGCAAAGCATTAAATGCTCCCAACGGTCATTTCCTCTCAGCGCCTATAAATAGAAGTTATGATCAGAAGCAAAGTAGAACACTTGTGCAAATATACTAAAACACTGTCAAATTCAAAAGCTTACGAACTTCATCTTCAACCTCACAAACTCTTGTAATATTTAGTGAGTGTTAAGTTTAGAACTTAAGAGAAATATCACTATTGTGATTACAGCTTTATTAGAAGCAAATATATACTCTTGTAAACTTTATTTTTACATTGATTGTAAAAGGATTCCTAGAGTGATCAAGTTGTGATCTGTAGACTCTAGAAGACTTAAAGGTTAGGTTATCTAAGTGGAAAACCATTGTAATTAGTTGGATTAGTGGATTAAATCCTCAGTTGAGGTAAATCACTCTAAGGGGTGGACTGGAGTAGTTTCATTAACAACGAACCAGGATAAAAATCATTGTGTTGATTGTTTTTATCTTATAAGTTGATCAGTGGTTTTCACACATATATTTACCGTTGTTTTTAAGTATTTTTAAGTTATGTTATTGAGTGTTTTATTTCTTTATTCGTCATTTTATGCTTTGGTTGTATGTTTTAATGTTTTCAGGTTCATGTGGAGAAATCAGAGTAAATCAGTGCGAAACTCGGAGTTTTGAGGAAATTCAGAAAACATGCTACAGGAGGCCTGACACGGGTGGCCGTGTTGCACAACACGGGCCGTGTCAGGAAGAGGGCGCAAGAAGAATGGAAAAACAGTGAAGCAACACGGGTGCCCGTGTTGCACAACACGGCCCGTGTTGCACATCCTGGGACTCAACAATAAAAATAAATATGACAGGGGACCAACACGGGTGCCCGTGTTGCACAACACGGCCCGTGTTGGGTGATGACGCTGATTTCAGTGATTTTTATTATTTAGTTCAGTGGTTGGCCTGCAGGGGTGTTTTTGGGATTTCCAACCAACTTAAGTGAGTCTGCACTATTTAGGAGGGTTTTCAAGATGAATTAGGGATCTTTTTGCCACACGAAGAATTGGAGGATTGAGAAAGGAAGCCTATGCAATTGGAGAAGAACAGAGAACTCTCATGAGCGGAAGCCATTGAAGATCAAAGTTCATCATCTCTATTGTAATGTCTTTATTTGATATCTTTGTAATTTCTTTGGATGATATGAGTAGCTAAACCCCCCAATGCTAGGGGGGTGTCCCTGATTAACATTTGTGATGATTTTGAATTCCGAATTCCAATAACATATTTCTCTTTCATGTTCAATTTAATGGTATAATGTTTTTAATGCTTTCCTCGTCGGACCAACTGGATTGATTTATGATGACAATTAGGATTGACCTCCATAGTTAGGGTTTTTATACCATTATAATATAGTAGATATCACCTAGGACTAGGGATACCCTATAGTAACCGGATTGTTCTTGATTATAATAATACTTGATTTGATCACTAATTTCGAAGGACTTTGGGATTAGGATTTCAATGTTCAAAGGTTTGCCCACTAAGAACTTAGGAGCAAATACCCTTAAGAACCGGTAATTGATAAGTTGAATTTTGTTAATGAAACAAGGGTTCAGAATTGTTACATGTTAATGCACACACCTACCCTGGCATGTTACTCATATTTGGCCAAATCACTCTTTTTAAGTTTCTTTGCAATTTAATTCGTAATCACAAAAACCAAAACCCCCAAGGCTTTTTGTTTAATTGAATTCCTTCTAACTCTATAATATCACGCAGTCCTTGAGATCGATATTCGGGGAATCTTCCCTTTATTACTACAGAGGCAAAATAGTACACTTGCTATTTTACCGATCAAGTTTTTGGCGCCGTTGCCGGGGATTGCCGAAAATTATAGAGTTTTTAGATTTATTTTAATTAGAATTTTGTTGCTCTGCGACTAAAATTTTATTTTCTGAAAAAAAAAATTATTTTTGTTCCTCATTCTAATAATTGTCTAATCTGTTTATGCGAGGTAAGGCCTCAGCAGAATTTCTTTTTGACGCAGAAATTGAAAGGACTTTTCACGCAAGGCGCAGACAAGCTCGTCAAACTAAACTGGAATCAGAGGAAGAAGTGATTACAGTTAATTCTGGTTCAGACACCGAAAGTGAAGAAGAGATCATGGGCGAGGTACCACCACCAGAGAGACTTCTCGGAGACTATGGTGCTAGAAACACACCGGGAGGAAGACTAACTATTGTCAACCAACCGGTAAATGTTCCTAATTTTCAATTGCATCCAAGCACCATCACTCAGCTCGAAAGAAAGCCTTTCACCGGAAAGGTTAATGAAGATGCAAACAAGCACTTACAGAGGTTTCTGACCATGAGTACAACTTTAAAAATCGAAGGTCATAAAGAAGAGGCCAAGAAGCTGAGAATGTTCCCATTCACCTTGACAGAAGAAGCAGAAGAGTGGTTTTATTTCCTTCCAGCGGGCAGCATTACATCATGGGAAGAGATGGAAAAAGCTTTCTTAAATGAGTATTTTCCCGCATCGGTCTTTATAAGGAAGAGGTATGACATTCTGAACTTCAAGCAGAAGGAGGGTGAGCCATTAGGAGATGCATACAAAAGATTCAAAAGAATTCTAGTAGCATGTCCCACTCACAATATGGACAAGACTGAACAGATGCAAGTATTTGTCAATGGGCTCAGAATGAAAACAAAACAGTTAATTGATACAGCAGCTGGAGGCTCGACAAATTTCACAACAGCCTCAGGCATCATCAAAATCATTGAGGCAATAGCTGCAAATGAGCATTTGGAATTGTATGACAGGTGTGCTAGCAAACCGGAAGGAATCATTGATCTCAAGCTGGAGACTTCTAAAACTCGGGTTGAAGATGCGATAGCCGCAGAAGTTGAAAAGAAATTGAAGGCTATGAATATAGGTAAACAACAGGTGGCTCAAGTTCAACAAGCTCAACCTGTCAGCTGTGAAATCTGTAATGGCCCACACCAAACGGTGTACTGTTTTGCTACTCCCAAGCAGATTGAAGAAATCAAATTCCTAAGGCAAAACAACCCGTATTCTAACACCTACAATCCAGGGTGGAAGAATCATCCAAATTTTGCTTGGAAAGATCAACAACAACAAGGTACCCAGAAGGCAGAGTAGGAAGTGGCAATTGAAAGATTAGCTGGGCAGTGTTCTTAGTTCCAAGAAGAAACAAGAAACAACCACAGAAACACTTCGGCCTCAATTAAAAATCTGGAAGTTCAAGTAGGGCAGATAGCACAGCATCTCACTCTACAGGCACAAGGTACCCTTCCGAGCTCAACTGTGAAAAATCCGAAAGACCAGGAGAAGATTAATGCTGTTACTACAAGAAGTGGGAGAGTAGCAGAATCTGAAAAAGAAAAAGAAAAAGAAAAAGAGGAAATAGATGACCCCATGGTAATAGAGGTGGATCTGGAAATAAGAGAGAATCCAAAAGAGCCAGAAGTTGTGGTACCGCCGGTTAAACCAATTGAAGAAAAAAATAAGAAAGACGCTGAACCGGTGATAAAACTACCTTTCCCTTCCAGAGTTACAAAGAAGGTTTCAAGAGAGAAAGACTTTGAAAAGTTTACAAAATTGTTCAAAAAGTTAGAGGAAAATCTACCATTCTTTGAAGCACTTGAACACATGCCCTTGTATAAAAAATTTATGAAGGAGGTGTTGGCGAAAAAGAGATCACTAGGAGGAGAGCCAAAAATTGCAACCGAGAAGTGTGGTATAGTCTCGACAGCAAGAAAGATCCCGATAAAGAGGAAAGACCCTGGGGCGGTGGCGATACCATGCACTATCAAGAATATAGCATTTAAAAAGGTACTCCTCGATTCTGGGTCTAGTGTGAGTTTAATGCCTTTGTCCATTTTCAAAAAGCTTGAATTAGAAAAGATTAGTGAAAGTAAGACACAGTTAAGGTTCGCTGATCACACCGTCAGGAAATCCTATGGGGTAGCTGAAGATGTACTAGTGGAAGTTGATAAGTTTGTATTCCCTGTTGACTTCCACATCATGGATATTCCGGAAGACGAAGAAACTCCTATCCTTCTTGGGAGACCATTTTTGTCGACAGGCCGCTGCAACCTCGATATTGAAAAAGGGACACTAACGCTAAAATCATTTGATGAAGAAGTAACCTTGAAGATGTTAGGAGTTAAGAAAAATAGGGCAGTTATGAATGAGAAAACTTCAGCTGGTATGACAGAAGGTGAAAAAGAAGACAAAAATCCTAAAAATCTCCAAGAAAAAGTGTCAAGCATAGCCTCTCGGGTGGAACCAACTTATGTAGCTGTCAAAAGTCATAAGAAAGCGAAGGGAGTCAAGAAGAATGTGGGAAGCAAATTGAAGAGATAAGTTAGCCACGCTTTTCATCTTCATGAGTTCGTGGTTGCAAAAGTGACAAGCAACAAGGTGTGGAAAAGGAAATACCCTCCATAATAAAGGGTAATGGACCGTCGAGCTATGCGACGTTAAACGAAGCGCTTCGTGGGAGGCAACCCACGGTTTTAATAATTAATTTCTATGTTTTTTTATTTTATTTTCAGGAAATAAAAGAGGACGTCTCTGGTGAAAGCTTGGAAGTGATCATTAGAGTGCATTACCCTCTGTGAGTCACCTCTCTCAGGCTCGTTCTGAAACATTGAGGCCAATGTTTAGTTCAAGTTTGGGGGAGGCTCTTCTCTTTGCATTTTATTTTTATGTTATTTTTATGTTATTGGTATGATGAGAAACCATAAAGTGAATTCTGCCCAAATTTTGACCGAAATTTTAATTTTAAAAAAAAAAAGTTTTGATCCTAAAGAGCGATCGGGAATAGTATATAGAGATGAAGCGAGGATTGTTTGAGGACACGAAGTTCGGAATAATGTGACATGAAGAGGTTTGTTTAAACACCCTTGGTTCCCTAAAAGAAATACGAGTCTAACGTGTAGATTTGCACCATAGTACTTGTCTCCTGAGAAGTACTTCTCGAGTAGTTTATTGATACAGTCTGGCATAATTTAGATTCTCTTGCATGATGACTGGTTGAGAAAAAAAGAGATATAAAGTTGGCACCGAATGATGAAAAGGCGGTAAAAGGCAATCGGCTCGCTAAGTTGGGTAACCCTCACCCGGTTATTCAGCCCAAAGGAGATTGATCCCCAAACGTCGTCCAAAAGGACAATATATAACTGCAAAGTTTGAAAATTTCATCAGGAATAAAAAAGTAGCCAATGCTGCTAGTTTGGTGCCAGGAAAAGAAAACCAGAAGCCTTGATTCGTCTCATGCAGGTGATGATTATTAGAAGAAATGCAGTGCCTTAATATGATTGTCCGAATGAAAGAGGAGGAAAATCGGAAAGAGACTTAAGTGCAAAACATAGTTGGAGAGGTATCCGAAACGGGAGATTGAGGTTTAAAGTGGTAACAGAAACTCGTCGCGTCATGTGAATGCCGAACCAACTGTTTCTTGATCAATACAGACGGATATCTCACGTATGAACACCGTGTGCTTTGAAGGTCATTAACTTTTGTAATTGTCGCTTGAGGTCAAGCAACGGTTTAAGTTTGGGGGAGTTTGATCAGTGGTTTTCACACATATATTTACCGTTGTTTTTAAGTATTTTTAAGTTATGTTATTGAGTGTTTTATTTCTTTATTCGTCATTTTATGCTTTGGTTGTATGTTTTAATGTTTTCAGGTTCTTGTGGAGAAATCGGAGTAAATCAGTGCGAAACTCGGAGTTTTGAGGAAATTCAGAAAACATGCTACAGGAGGCCTGACACGGGTGGCCGTGTTGCACAACACGGGCCGTGTCAGGAAGAGGGCGCAAGAAGAATGGAAAAATAGTGAAGCAACACGGGTGCCCGTGTTGCACAACACGGCCCGTGTTGCACATCCTGGGACTCAACAATAAAAATAAATATGACAGGGGACCAACACGGGTGCCCGTGTTGCACAACACGGCCCGTGTTGGGTGATGACGCTGATTTCAGTGATTTTTATTATTTAGTTCAGTGGTTGGCCTGCAGGGGTGCTTTTGGGATTTCCAACCAACTTAAGTGAGTCTGCACTATTTAGGAGGGTTTTCAAGATGAATTAGGGATCTTTTTGCCACACGAAGAATTGGAGGATTGAGAAAGGAAGCCTATGCAATTGGAGAAGAACAGAGAACTCTCATGAGCGGAAGCCATTGAAGATCAAAGTTCATAATCTCTATTGTAATGTCTTTATTTGATATCTTTGTAATTTCTTTGGATGATATGAGTAGCTAAACCCCCCAATGCTAGGGGGTGTCCCTGATTAACATTTGTGATGATTTTGAATTCCGAATTTCAATAACATATTTCTCTTTCATGTTCAATTTAATGGTATAATGTTTTTAATGCTTTCCTCGTCGGACCAACTGGATTGATTTATGACTGACAATTAGGATTGACCTCCATTGTTAGGGTTTTTATACCATTATAATATAGTAGATATCACCTAGGACTAGGGATACCCTATAGTAACCGGATTGTTCTTGATTATAATAATACTTGATTTGATCACTAATTTCGAAGGACTTTGGGATTAGGATTTCAATGTTCAAAGGTTTGCCCACTACGGACTTAGGAGCAAATACCCTTAAGAACTGGTAATTGATAAGTTGAAATTTGTTAATGAAATCAAGGTTCAGAATTGTTACGTGTTAATGCACACACCTACCCTGGCATGTTACTCATATTTGGCCAAATCACTCTTTTTAAGTTTATTTTCAATTTAATTCGTAATCATAAAAACCAAAACCCCCAAGGCTTTTTGTTTAATTGAATTCCTTCTAACTCTATAATATCACGCAGTCCTTGAGATCGATATTCGGGGAATTTTCCCTTTATTACTACAGAGGCAAAATAGTACACTTGCTATTTTACCGATCATAAGTTTTGAGATACACTTATTCAAAGTGTTTTTATATCCTTCAATTGGCATCAGAGCGCCGGTTCTAGGTGCAAGCACTTAACCGTGTTAGACAAAAGATTCAGGGAGAAAAACACAAAGTCAATATGGTTGAAACAACTTCATCTACTCCTACTCCTGAACAAAACAATAATGGTAATGGAAGCAATAGTTTTAATGGCTATAATAGACCACCAGTTTTTGATGGTGAAAACTTTGAGTACTGGAAAGATAGACTCGAAAGTTACTTTCTTTGTCAAGATGGTGACTTATGGGATCTAGTGCTGGATGGTTACACACATCCTGTAAATGCTCAAGGTGTCAAAGTGTCAAGACAAGCCATGAGTAAGGCTCAAAAGAAAGACTTCAAGAATCATCACAAGTCTAAAACTATATTGTTAAATGCTATCTCTCATGCTGAGTATGAGAAGATAACAAATAGAGAAACAGCTCATGACATCTTTGAATCTCTAAAGATGACTCATGAGGGTAATGCTCAAGTCAAGGAGACCAAGGCCTTAGCTTTAATCCAGAAGTATGAAGCATTCAAGATGGAGGAAGATGAAAACATTGAAGCAATGTTTTCCAGATTCCAGACTCTGACTGCTGGATTAAGGGTGCTAGATAAAGGCTACACCAAAGCTGATCATGCCAAGAAGATCATCAGAAGCTTACCCAGAAGATGAGGTCCTATGGTGACTGCATTCAAGATTGCCAAGAACTTGAATGAAGTGTCTCTTGAGGAGTTGATGAGTGCCCTGAGGAGTCATGAAATAGAGCTGGATGCAAATGAACCTCAGAAGAAAGGTAAGTTAATTGCATTAAAATCTAATAATAAAAAATGCAATAACGCTTTTCAGGCTGAAGAAGAAGATTCTAAAGAGTCAGAATCAGAAGAAGAAGATGAACTATCTCTGATTTCCAGAAGAGTAAATCAACTCTGGAAGAGCAAGCAGAGAAAGTTCAAGAACCTCAAGAACTTCAAAAGGCCTGAGAAAGGAGAATCTTCTATACACAGAAGATTTGACAAGAATAAGGTGACGTGCTATGAATGCAAGGAACCTGATCACTACAAGAATGAGTGTCTAAAGCTTCAAAGGGAAAAGCCCAAGAAAAGATTTGAAAAGAAGAAAGGCTTAATGGCTACTTGGGATGACTCAGATTCTTTTGATCAAGAGTCAGACTCAGAAGATGAGCAGGCAAACATAGCACTGATGGCCACTGTTGATGATGAATCATAATCTACATCAGACTCAGACTCTAAAGAGGTATTTACTGAATTTTCTAGAGATGAGCTAGTTTCCAGCTTAACTGAACTTCTGGAAATCAAGGCTAAACTTAGTATCAAATACAAAAAGCTGAGAAAGCTCTTTGCATCTGAAACTAAGAAGCTTGAAATAGAAAATGCTGAACTGAAGGAAGAAGTTTTAAAACAATCTAAAGATGTTGAATCATCTTCTAGTTCAGAAAAGTCTATTCCATGTGTGAACAATATTCTTAAGGAATATGACTTGAGTTTCAGGAAGTTCCTATCTTGAGGTATTGGCAGAAGTCAGCTTGTCTCTATGATATATGGAGTTAGTGGAAACAAGAGAATAGGCATAGGCTATGAGGGTGAAACCCCATACAAACTTGAACCTGTTGATGAGATGAAAATCACATACAAAACTCTGTATGATCAGTTCAAGTTTGGCCATTCACATGATATAAAGCACACATCTAACTCTAAGAGTTTCCACATAACACACACCAAGAAGTATGTTGCACACACCAGAAAATCTTATGATAAATCTTTTGCTAAGCCTCAGTTCAATCAGAACTTGAGAAGAACTAACCCAAAAGGACCCAAGAAATTGTAGGTACCTAAGGAAAAGATTATCCCTGTTGCAGATCTCCTTCAAGGCTCAAAATAAAAAGGAAAGCATGTCATGGTATCTGGACTCTGGGTACTCGCGACACATGACAGGAAAAAGGTCTATGTTCCAAGACCTGGAGCTTAGATATGCTGGTGAAGTCATGTTTGGAGGGAACCAAAAAGGCAAGATCATTGGTTCTGGAACCATTTGCATTGGTAACTCTCCCTCTATAACTAACGTACTTTTAGTAGATGGATTAGCTCATAACTTATTGTCCACAAGTCAATTAAGTGACAATGGTTATGACATTATCTTCAATTAAAAGTCCTGCAAAGCTATTAGTCAGAAGGATGGCTCTATCCTATTTACAGGAAAGAGAAAGAACAACATTTACAAGATTGATCTTTAAGATCTTAAGAATCAAAATGTTACTTGCCTTATGCCTGTTAGTGAAGAGCAGTGGGTCTGGCACAGAAGATTAGGTCATGCTAGTTTGAGAAAGATTTCTCAAATTAACAAACTTAATCTGGTCAGAGGACTCCCTAATCTGAAATACAAATCAGATGCTCTTTGCGAAGCATGTCAGAAAGGGAAGTTTTCAAAACCTGCATTCAAGTCTAAAAATTTTGTCTCTTCCTCTAGGCCGCTAGAACTTCTGCACATTGATCTTTTTGGCCTAGTGAAAACAACATCTGTCAGAGGGAAGAAATATGGATTAGTCATCGTAGACGACTATAACAGATGGACATGGGTAAAGTTCTTGAAACACAAGGATGAGTCTCATACTGTGTCCTTTGACTTCTGCACTCAGATTCAATCTGAGAAGGAATGCAAAATCATAAAGGTCAGAAGTGATCATGGTGGCGAATTTGAGAACAGATTCTTTGAGATTTATTTCAAAGAAAATGGTATTGCCCATGATTTCTCTTGTCCTAGAACTCCACAGCAAAATGGAGTTGTAGAGCGAAAGAATAGGACTCTACAAGAAATGGCCAGAACCATGATCAATGAAACCAATATGACTAAGCATTTCTGGGCAGAAGCAATTAATATTGCATGTTATATTCAGAATAGAATCTCTATCAGACCTATTCTAAATAAGACTCCTTATGAATTATGGAAGAACAGAAAGCCCAACATTTCTTATTTCCATCCATTTGGATGTGTATGCTATATTCTGAACACTAAAGATCATCTGCATAAGTTTGATTCTAAAGCTCAGAAGTGCTTTCTACTTGGATATTCTGAACGCTCAAAAGGCTACAGAGTATACAATACTGAAACTCTTGTAGTTGAAGAATCAATCAATATCAGATTTGATGATAAGCTTGGTCTTGAAAAGCCAAAGCAGTTTGAGAATTTTGCAGATATTGAAATCTCTAACTCAGATCATGAAGAACCCAGAAGCAAAGTTTCAGAAGATCAAGTTGCTGCCTCTTTGGAGAATCTCAGAATATCTGAAGAGCCAACACCCAGAAGATCTTCTAGACTCAACTCTTCTCATCCAGAAGATGTTATCATTGGAAAGAAGGATGATCCTATCAGAACAAGAGCATTCCTTAAGAACAATGCAGAATATCAATTTGGTCTACTATCTCTGATCGAGCCAACTTCTGTTGATCAAGCTCTGGAGGATGCTGACTGGATAATTGCCATGCAAGAAGAACTTAATCAGTTACAAGGAATGATGTTTGGGATCTCGTTCCAAGACCAAAAGGATTTAACATCATTGGAACAAAATGGGTCTTCAGAAACAAGCTAAGTGAAAAAGGAGAAGTTGTAAAAAACAAAGCCTGACTGGTTGCTTAGGGCTATAGTCAACAAGAAGGCATTGACTATACAGAAACCTTTGCACCAGTGGCCAGGTTAGAATCTATTCGTCTTTTAATCTCTTTTGCCACTCATTATAACATCACTCTGTATCAGATGGATGTTAAGAATGCCTTCTTAAATGGTTATATAGATGAGGAAGTTTATGTCCACCAACCTCCTGGTTTTGAATACTCTAAGTCTCCAGAACATGTTTTCAAATTAAAGAAATCATTATATGGCCTGAAGTAAGCTCCCAGAGCTTGGTATGAAAGATTAAGTTCTTTCCTTCTGGATAATGGTTTCATTAGAGGACACGTGGATACAACTCTCTTCTGTAAAACCTTTAAAAAGGATATTTTAATTTGCCAAATTTATGTTGATGATATCATATTTGGAACCTCTAATGCTACACTTGGAAAGGAGTTTGCTAAGTCTATGCAGGCTGAGTTTGAAATGAGCATGATGGGAGAACTCAAGTATTTCCTTGGAATCCAGATCAATCAAACTTCTAAAGGAACTTATGTTCATCAGACCAAGTATGTGAAAGAACTTCTGAAGAAGTTTAATCTTTTAGAAAGCAAAGAAGCAAAGACTCCTATGCATCCAACGTGTGTATTAGGTATGGATGAGGTAAGTAAGAAGGTAGATCAGAAGCTCTATAGAGGTATGATTTGATCTCTTCTATATCTTACTGCTTCTAGACCTAATATTTATTCAATGTATGTTTGTGTGCTAGATTCCAATCTGATCCTAGAGAATCTCACTTAACTGTTGTTAAGAGAATTCTGAGGTATCTGAAAGGTACTACTAATGTTGGTTTAGTCTACAGAAGATCTGAAGATTACAACCTAGCAGGATTTTGTGATGCTGATTACGCTGGAGATAGAGTTGAAAGGAAAAGTACTTCTGGAAGCTGCCAGTTTCTGGGAAGTCATCTGATCTCTTGGTACAGCAAGAAGCAAGCCACAATTGCCCTCTTTACAACATAAGCAGAATATGTTGCTGCTGCTGGATGTAGTACACAGATGCTCTGGATGAAGAGTCAGTTAGAAGATTATCAGATATATGAGAGTAACATTCCTATATTCTGTGATAATACTTCTGCTATTTGTTTATCTAAGAATCCTATCTTACATTCCAAAGCTAAACATATTGAGATCAAACATCACTTCATTAGGGACTATGTTCAGAAGGGTGTTCTTTCTTTAAACTTTGTGGATACAGAACATCAGTGGGCTGATATCTTCACAAAACCCCTTGTTGAAGATAGGTTTAAGTTCATTCTGAAGAATATCAGTATGGATTTATGCCCAGAATGAAAGGATGAGAAGATCTGATATATGGATTAGATTTGAAATGATTATTTATTTTTCTTATCAGAAGTTCTGAACTTGTTTATCAATTAGATATTTTGATTCTGTTATTGCTAACGTTTCATATGTCTAAGTTGATTCAGAATTTATTTTAAAGCAAAATAGCTGTCACCAGCTATTCTAGATGATGAACACGTGTTCACTCTGAAGGGACAAGCATGCGTGCAGTTGATGAGACGCCGCCTTAGGTAACTGTGCAAATCATTTCAAATATCAAGTTTTCTCCTAACGTCACTCAACATTAAATGCATTTGATTCTCTGCATTCGTAACTGTTCATTCTCAGAATTTAATTGCATTTTGTTTCGCGTCCGTGCCTATTTAAACACCTTTCATAATCTTTTTACTCTTTTCACACATTCATCATTCTCTAAGTTTATACGTTTCTGTCTGTAACACGGTGAACTGACTTTTTATAATCGAAAAATGTTGCGGTTAAGCATGAGTCGCCACCGACTTTTATTTTATCCAAACAGATTCGGAAAGGCAAAAAGAAACAGAAAAACCTTTTAAAAGAAATCTAAGTTCGGGGGGTAATTTATGCAAAGGGAAGGTGTAAGGCACCCTTTGCATCCATGGTTTTCCATGGGCTCTTAATTGCTTTGCTTGCTCGTTTGTTTAGAAAATGTAGATGAAAGAGATAGGGACTTTAGCTTGTGAATAAGCGTTGCCCTTTTGAAAAATTATGAGAAAGAATATAATAAAAAGGTTTGAGCATTGCAAGGCAATTAGGGGCAATTACCTTAAACTCAGATGATAGGTCTCTTTTTTGCCTTTCAGAATGAAAGGGTCTATCCTTGCCATAAAGAGGGCAGGAAGCCTTTCGTTTGGAGGTTGAAGGGTCATCGAAGCATCCTTTGCCATAAGACTATCCCATGCCATAGAAGGGCAGGTAGTCTAAGGCAAGGATCAGAATAAGCCATTTTCGTAGGCAGCCAGAAGATACCTCAGCCTTTTCGTAGGCAACATCCGAGGGTCTAGGTCATTTGTGTATCGAAGGCAGCATCATTAGGGTCGTGACCTTTTTATCGAGGCAACATGGCTGAGGTATCCTCGAATTCGAGGGACGTGGCTTATTCTGCAAAACACAAAGGCAACAGGCAACAAGGCAACAGGCAACAAGGCAACAGAGAGGGTTACCCAAAAGCGTGCGTGTGTGCACCAATCACGTGATTATGTTCAGTTATGTTTATCTTATAAAATTACGTGATGCTAATTCAATTAATAAGTTGCACTCCCTATAATTACTAACCACACAATAATATAACAATAATAATGGGGAAGGGAAATTGTAACCAGCGGAGGAGAGGGGAATTGAAACCAGCGGGATATAAAACTAAAAGGCAAAAGGTTTAACACAAGTAATAATTTGTGAATAGGGTTTAGGGTTACCAATACTCGTAGCTTTGGCAGTTGACAAACCCTGAAAATTGGAAAAGAAAGAATAAACAGAGGGGTGAGTGCATTATCGGTTCGGAGGCAAATGAGGTTAACCTTAATAAAATAAAAGATAAATAAATTAATAATGAATGATAAATAATACTTAGCTTTGATTTGGATCTGATCTGATATGGTTGGTTAGAGTCGGAGGAAACTTCGGGGGGTAACCTTGAAAAGACAAGGCAGAAAGAGAGGGAGTGAATGTATGCACAGTTCAGAAATATAAGGACAAACCCTAAAATTAAAAAGGAAACGGAATAGACATCGAATAAATAAAACACTTAGCTTTTGTATTTTGATCGGGCGTGTTATCGGAGTGAACCATGTTGATAACCCTGAAAAGGCACAAAAGAAATATTCAGTGTAGTGGGATGTTCGTCGTAAACCCTGATTAGGGTACGAATTTAAATAAGAAAATATAAATGATTTAATTAATTATTGGTCTCGCGACCTAATTAATTAAATCAGGATAAGAAAATAAAATCGAGGGTAAAAATAATTTTTAAGAAATTTTTAGCATCAAAATAATATATTTATGAATTTTTTAAAGATTTAAATAAATAATTAAGGGAAAATACACTGCATTAATATTTACATTAAAACATGTATATAATAAAAAATAATAAAATTATTATTATTAAAAAAAAATTTAGAATAACACCACAAAATAAAAATAAATGGTTATTTTTATTTAAGAAAAAGAAAATATTTAGATTAATATATATATATATATATATATATATATATATATATATATATATATAAATAAGTAAAAAACATAGGTTATGTAATTAAAAATAAAAAAAATTGGAAAAATTCTTAGCTGTTATTGTGTGTGGCGCGCGCGTGAGGGTTTTTGATGCACCTGCGGCTTTGCGTGCGTCAGATCTGATGAGAGGACGATCAGGTGGCTGAGAGCGTGAGGGACCACAGCAACGCGTGTTTCTTAACGCATCTGATCCATGAGCTTTGCGCGCCATTTGTCCGTTTGAACCCACCAACCACACGATGACACGTAGTCATCTTCTTCAAAACAAAACCTGCAAACATCTTTTACACCCTTCGTGGAGAATGCGCTGTGAAAGGGTCCACATACCACACCTGCAAAATCGCGAATACAAGCAAACGGCCACAAAAATTTGGCGCACCACCACCACTGAATTCGTTTGTGGCTTGCGAACCTGGCTATGGTGTTTATTAAACGTAATTTCACCTGTGTAAGAAAACCCCAAATCGGAGCAAGAACCCTAACCATGGCATATTGCTCGAAACGACACAATAACGTACCAATTTATCCAGAAACAGCAAATACACTAAGATAAACAATAATATGCCATTGAATATGAATATGGATGCGTAAAACAATGCAATCGAAAGAAAGTATAATTCGGACAAAAGAGGACTCACAGTGCTTATTCTTGATATCTCAGCGCTCGAAAACGATTGGGATTCACTCAGTGATGATCCAGGAATGATTTGAGATTGATTAGAGGCCTTGAATTGACTTAAATCTCAGAATTGAACTTTGGAATTTTGGAGTTTTCTTTGACTCGGATTAGGGCTTCCAACTGCAAAAAACTCCACCCCTTACCATCTGAATTTGTTTTGTATTTATAGGAGATGGACTAGGGTTAATATAAACAGAATAAATCTTGTCAAATCTTTGAATTGGTAGTTGGAGAAATTTGATTGAAATTATATACAATCTTTCTAATTATGGACAAGTTTTTGATCCAATTTTTCCATAAATTTCCACATAGAATATGCACGAAATTTGATTGGTTTTTTGAGTTAAATGTAAATTGGATTTGATTGGAATTGGATTTTTGGTTGAATATTTGATCTTTACTTAATTTTTATGAATTAAAATCACTTTTAAATGATTAAAAATGCATATAAAATTAAATAAATATTTCAAAATTCGTGGCATTCAGATTTAAGGCCATGGATATCTTGGAGATCAAGTTTGGGCCATGGGAAGTTGGGCTTCTTTGCAAAAAATCTCAATTTGAAGCCTTTTGTTTCACATTTCCTCTCACAAATTTGTCCAACTTTGATAAGGCGTATCTCCCTCAATTT
This sequence comes from Vicia villosa, assembly GCF_029867415.1. Taxonomy (NCBI): domain Eukaryota; kingdom Viridiplantae; phylum Streptophyta; class Magnoliopsida; order Fabales; family Fabaceae; genus Vicia; species Vicia villosa. Next base: position 237,461 of record NW_026706255.1, read on the forward strand.
TTGAGGTATGGAAGTGTTATAAGACTTTTTAGAAACCTTAGAGAGTCCTCTAACCAATGCCTTTGGTCCTATATCAAAATCTTTTTCCATTCTTATTTTATGACCTTTTGAAAAACATGTCTTTTTGTTGACCTTTGGAAAGGACCTATAATGTATGAAGCCATATCTCTTAAACCATTGACCTATGAGCTCTGATTCTTGGGCCATTGGATAGAGGAATGAATTCCCTTCAAAATGAGCTTTGGTGGGAATTTTTCTGATGAAGTATGAATATTTGGTGAATTTTCAAAGTTTGGTTGACTTTTTTAGTTCATGCCCAAAATAGTAACTCTTGACTTTTGACTTCTCTGATCTTTCCTTGCATCATCATGATCAACCCTTGATCAAATGATGATTTTAGGGTTATGAGAATGTTGTTGACCAAATACCTTGAGTTTTGACTGTATAATGACTGTTTTGCCCTTGGGAGTCGACTGTTGACCTAATCAGGATTTGAGGGACTAAATTTGCTCTGTTTGACTTGAAACTTTATATGGAGATACTTTGGGATGTTAGTGACCCTATGGAACCACCTTGAGCCATTGATTCAATGATTTTCCTCTGAATTATTCAAACCCTAGTTTAGAACTTCTGTGTGGGAGACTGTGTTTTGGAGCTTTGTCTTTTGATTTGGTTTTATGTATGAAAAATAGC